>NW_028258372.1:41935072-42088853 GCF_053883595.1 Heterocephalus glaber | reverse complement strand
CCGCTGTGGCAGCCTTCCGGATCTGCGGACTGTCCAGCCGGTTCTTCAGGGAGGAGTGGCGGCTGATGGAGTTGAGGCTCCCATGCCCGCTGATGGGGCACTTATCTGGCCCTTCCTTGGGGAGACTCTGGCTCAGGACGGGCTGGGAGGACGGGCGGCAGCTGGCCCCCACCCCCGGGGAGGAGTCAGTCAGGGAACTGCTCAGCCCATGGCTGTCGCTTCGAAAGGTTTTCCGGATGCTCCCAGGTTCTGGACGCTTCCTTTGCCTTCAATCACAAATAGAAAGGGCAGGGTGATCGGGGAGCCCAGCTCCAGGGGGCCAGGATGGGGAGAGGCGCAGACGTGACACCCGGGGACTTGTGGCAGGGGAGGCACAAGGAGCAGCTTCGGTCCTTGGTGTCCTCTTGGCTTGTTCCTTCCCTGTGCCTCTTCTCCTGCCACCCCCAGCCGGGGCAAGGGAGAAAAGGATACTTACTTGTGCATCCTGGGCACGGAGCTCCCAACATAAAAGCTGCTGTCAGAAAAAGTGTCTGAGTAAGGGAAAGCTTCTACTGAGAGGGATTCATGGGAAGACCCCGCGCTTTGAGCAGAAACCGAGGTCCCAGCAGGAAGTCTCACCGTCACCGCTGAGGGAGGGAGGGAGGTGCTGGCAAGAGGCGCACTAGTGGCCCGTTTTAGCTTGTCTCTTGGTCTAGCTAGTGCCTCGGAGTCACTGTGGGCTCTGGCTTATTCTACAGACATAGAACGGAAGATCTGCTCAGGTGGAAGGACAACCGCATGGGTCCGGGGCCACCCAGCGCTGGGCTGAGCCCTGGCTCTCAGCCGGTTTATTTCACACCACCTAGCGCTCTCAAATGCAGTGGCTTGGCAGAACCCTCGTTCTATGGGTGTTGCCTGCTGCTGTGGAGTAATTCCATTTCTCTTGGAGTCGGATTTTAAAGGACCGAATCTAAGAAGGCACAGAGCTGCTCGTTCTGATGGCAGCCTGGCCGCTCCGACTGCATCTATGGGGGCTGGGCAGCGGTGGGAGTGGGGGGAAGGAGGGAGGTGGGACTTGGCACTGGGGCCGCCTGTGAGGTCCTGTTCACTGCTGACGTCTTCCTCATCTTTACAGACCCAGAGCAGCTGCCCCATGAATGTCCCGTCAGCAGTTTTAGCCCTGGGAGGGGAACCAGCCATCCTCCCGCAGGGACAAGGGTGTCGTCTCCCAGGGTCTCCTGAGGCGAGCCCTGCTCTGCAAATCTTCCTGCTCTGCAAATCTTCCATGACACCGCTCACTGCAACTGCAGACAGAATGCAGCCCTCCTTCCCCTGCTCCTTCCGGCACCCATGGCACTGCTTTGTAGCTACCTCTCCATGCGGTCTTTACCTTGCTGGACTGAGCTCTGAGAGCTGGGGCCGTGTCTTACTTGGCTTTGAAGAACCAGCGCTGGTGGTCGGCATAGAGCAGATGCTTAATAAATGTGTGGGACTACTCTGAAGGGCCACGCCCTGGTGACGCCTTGATTTCCTTCTTGCCTTTGAGGTTGGCTGACTCACAGATCTAAACTGCTGAGAAGGCACGTTCTTGGAGTAGCTGCAGCCAGCCAGGCCCCAGGCCAGGCCTGGGGACATAATGATGAGGAAGACAAAGTTCCCCATCCCTAGGAGCTCAGCCTGGTGGGGGATCTGGCGCAGTGTGAGTACCAGGAACGGCTTGGGCTGCCTGCGGACACAGGGGAGGGCACCTGACTCAGCCCGGGACTCAGTGATGTCCCAAAGGCCTCCCCAGAGCGGGAAATCTTTGGACTGAGTCCTGAAGGGAGGAGAGGAACTGACCAGGTAAGGGAGGAGCTGGCAGAAGTGAAGGCCTAGAGGGAGAGAGCCAGGCCCTCCTAGAACAGAAGCAGCTTGCTTGGGAGGGACGAGGGGAGGCTGAAAGGCAGGCTTACTTGGAGGGCCGCCTTCCCTCCCTGACCGGGCGGTGTCTGGGCAGGCCGTGGGTGCAGAGGCCTGTCCTCCAAGGGCCTCACCATGAGGGTTCCCTCACCATGCAAGGAGTCCAAGGGAGACACTGACTTTCTCCCGGATGTTCATCTTTTGACTGCTTGGCTGCCAGTCTCTGTAATTCTTTTGTGCAAATGGCACTGAGTATGGGATGACTTAGTAACACGTACCGAGGACTGGGGATGTAGCTCAGCGGTAGAGCACTTGCCTGGCACGTGTTGGGCCCTGGGCTCCATCTCCAGCTCAAACAAAAAGCCTGTACAAAACTGAACATCTAACTCTCTCTCCACCAACCCTGTCTTGGTTTTCGG
This sequence comes from Heterocephalus glaber, assembly GCF_053883595.1. Classification (NCBI taxonomy): domain Eukaryota; kingdom Metazoa; phylum Chordata; class Mammalia; order Rodentia; family Bathyergidae; genus Heterocephalus; species Heterocephalus glaber. The sequence continues at coordinate 42,086,556 of NW_028258372.1, read as the reverse complement.
CTTAATAATTGGCTTACAAGCTTGTGACTATAGGCTTATAATTAACATAGACTCGTAAATAAGGAGGAAAAAAGTGATTAGCGCATCGTTGCTGTTTACCAGTTTGTCTTCCCAGCAGGGCAGTGTGCTGGGGGAAGTATAACGTCCTCAGTTCTTTACTGGTCTGAATTGAATCACAGCTGTACTGAGTGAGTGAGCTGAATAAGCTACTTGATGAACTTGAGGGTGAAAGAGATGGAAACGAGCCACGTGTCCCAACCACGCCCCTGCTACCGCCTGGTTGGAAAGAAGCCAAGAGATCTGGCAACCTGGTGTGGTTTAAAAACAACAAGCATCTTTTATTCTCCTTCCAGTCTCCGTGTCCAGAGGCTACGGTTAACAGGTTTTCAAAGTGCAAAATCATTTCATTCCTCCAAGGCCAGAGGGAATAAACACTGTGTGTCCTCTCCAATCCAAACTCGTCAGGAGCGCCCTGGGGCTTGTCATCCTGCTGGCCCTGGGCCAAGTCTCAGGGTCTGGCGGAAAGAGGTCTGTAGACTTTGGGACTTGGTGTCTGGCCCCTTGAGATGAGATTAGTTCTCCAATAACCTGAGTGCCCCTCGGGTAGGCAGCAGCACTCGGGCGGCGCGGATCCCTCCACACAGCTGGCTGGGGTGTGGGTGGAGTTAAACCCTGGATGTTGCTAACGGCCCCAGTGAGAGCTGTGGGGCAAAGGCAGGGGCCTGCTGGACAGGAGCGGCACTCTGTACGGGGGCTGCTCGGGAGCGTCAGACACGGGGCTTAAGCAACAGGGAAAAGGTGGAAATGGTTTCTCCCAGGTGAGCAAGGGCAGAAGAAATGAGCACCGGAGGTCACACACGGAATAAAGAGCTCAGGACAAAGCTGTCCTGGGGCACAGTGCTCTCCTCTTCTCTGCAGCAGTGGATGCAGGACAAGGGGAGAGACAACAGACACATGACATCTAATAAGCCCGCCTGGCACGGCTGAGCCTGGTGGGAAACACACAAGACTCTGAATCTTGGACCAGACAAGGGCTGAGGAAGACAGCCAGCATTACTGTCTGAGCAGGAATTGGAAAGAGAAGGCACCTCTAGGCAACAGCACAAGACTGACTTGCATAAAGTGACCGACGTTTTGGCCAAGTCTTAGCCGTGAGACCGCCAGAAGGCTGTGCTGACAGACACCGCGGGACGGGCGCACAGGAGGACGCACGGCCGCAGCCCGACACAGGCAGCAGGGCCCTGGGCCTCCCGGGCCTCCGGGCAGCGGCGATGAGGGCATGCAGGCTGTTAGGCCCATGAGCAGTGCACGACTAGGGTTAGGCCGGGGGAGGCTGGGTGGTGGGAGTCGACTTGTTCAGGGGAGCAGAGAATGAAAAGCAGCGCTTACTTGTTGATGTTTGCAAGATAAATATCGGCTACGTGACCCCCACCGGGACAGCTGGCCCCCACTCTGGGTGTCACCTTTTCTTCAGGTGGCTCAGAAAGGACCTCAATCTCAGACTTGGGGCTGGACCTCTCCACGACACCGTCCTCGCTGGGGGAGAAGGGGCAGGCAGGCAGGGAGGGAGAACAACACAAAAAGCAGCGTTAAATCAGCAAGATGCTCCCCCCCCACACACACACAAACACACACGAGCTGCACCGCTCTGAGGCGGCAGGTGACACCTGGTGGGGCTGGCTCTGCAGCACAGACAAGGGACCTAGGGGCCTTGGAGAAACATTAAATAAAAATAAATAATTGGCTGAGTTCCGCGGGATCCTCAGCTCCTCAGGGCAGCTTGGTTAGGGGACCCTGGATTGCAGGCACCTGCCCTCTAGCCCACACTGCTTTCCAGGGGTGGCAGGGCCGGGCCACCTCCTAGAGGAGGAGGCAGAAGGAAGTCCAGCGTGTGGCTTATGTCAGCGCTGAGGTCCTGAGCACCTTGGGTAAGGACAGTCCGCTCTGCGTGGCTCTGGAGATGCCGGCGTTGAGGCAGGACAGGGCACACGGCCACACTCCATCCTAGCACATTCAGCCTCGCTTAGGGCGTCCAAGCTGGGCCCAGTCTCTCCACTGCTCTCCTGGCCCCTCTCCCCTATCATTCGCTTCTCTTGGTCCCGCAGTGAAGTCATAATGCTAAGACAGGGATGGGAGGGTCCTGTCCGTGCACAGACCGCCACCGCTTTGCAAAGGTATTGACTCAGGGAGGGCTCCCTGCACAGCTGCAGCTGTGGAGAGGCTGGGAGGGTGCAGACTCACTCAGGACAGCAACCTTCAACAGTGATACCGAGGGCAGGACTGAGAACAGTGCAGTGCTGCATGCAAGGGAAGTGAGCGGGGACAAAGACCGGGGCGGCGGGCCACAGGGGACACTGCCGGCCCCCAGACCGTGCTTCGAAGGCAGGGAGCGACTGACAGCCCACGTAGTGCAGTCTTGGGGACCAGTCCAGGCTCCCTTTGTCCCCAGACATTCTTCTCCTTCCTCTCCCCATCTCGCCCCAAATTGGCCTCATCTGGGCTAAGTGAACTTGGGTCACTTCCACAGGGGTGCTTGAGCCGAACTCCTCCCAGAGAGTGACTCCTCGTGTTCCCATGGAGGTGGAAAGAGCCACAGCATCCCAGCTAGGTGGGGTGTACACGGCTGTTTTAAAAACAAAAAAGAAAAAAGGACAGAGAGACAAAAATGTCTCCCCTACCTGCTCTTTCTGGAAAGGAAATGTATGAGGGGAGGTAAAGGCCACATTATGGCTCATCAGGTGTACATGTTGGTGAGCACTGGCTGACAGGTCTCTGAAACGAATGGCTGGCCGGGCGTGGTGGTAAATAATCTCAGCACTCAGGAGCCTGAGGCAGGAGGACCACTGCAAGTTCAAGGCCAGCCTGAACTCCATAATGAGCTCCATAGTGAGCTCAAGGCCAGTCTGAACTACATGATACCCTGTCTCAAAAAGCCAAAAACTAAAAACAAAAACAAATGGATGGCAGAGGGACTCAAAGGGGGATCACAGTGGAAAAATGAAAAAACATTCTGCACAGAGCTGGGGGGACTCCCTTCGGGGAACTGTGAGCCTCAGACCCCTTCAGTCCCCTCGCCTTCCTACAGCTCCCAAGTGAACTGCACTCCCCCAGTGGAGCCAGGGGCCACCCCTAGAGGTGCAGGGCCCTACGTACGTGTCTTGGACCACGATGTACTGATGGGGGATGAGCCCGTCGATCCCGTTGTGCCGGCCTTCCCACCAGTCGTCGGACGCCCGCTGGTAAAGCAGCAGCGACGCCCCCTTCCTGAAGGACAGCTCCCGGGCTGTCCGGCCCACGTAGTCAAACCTGGCAATGGCCTCGATGGGGTCGCACTCTGGCAAGGACGGAGGAGGAGGACAAGTGCGGTCAGCACCCACAGGTGCAGGAGCCTGGGCGGAACGGCCCCCAGCCGGACTTGGCGGGGTGAGCGGCGTGAAATCTAAGCAGGGAGGGTGGCCATCCCCGTCCGGCCTGGCCGTCACCCTGAACAAGCTGCTGTCCCTCCCTGCCTCGCTCCACTGTCCCCTGACCTCGAGTCCCTTTCTCTCTGCCTCGCGAGACGCATCAAGATCCTGCCGTCTCTGGCAACTCCTCCGTTTTCATACAGCTCATTATGCTGATCTCCCTATCATCGAACCTGCTATACTCTATTTTAAGCATTACTTCTTTTCTGATTATCTAGAAACTCCATTAATTGCACAAAATTTATCATACTGTATTTTAAGTCATTTATTTATGTTATCCATTCCCTTCAGTAGAACATGACTTCTTCATCTCTATTAAAAGAAAATAACTGGCCTGGTCAACTGTGGAAAAATGCACATGAAAATAATTTGAAAAACTAAAAGGTGTTTACAAATGCAGTGTACTTTTACTTTTGTGTAGGCTTCTGTCTCGTCCATGGAATGGGGATAATAAAGTGCCCTTCCTGTGAAACTGTAGGAGGAGCCAATGAACCCCCACTTGTGAAAGCTGGGGAACAGTGCTGTGAGGTGTGTGCACTGGTCGCTGCTGTCACTGTCCTTATCTGTTCTAGGCTGCTCTAAAGAGAAGGCTCCCAGAAAGCTAGACCCTGAAAGTCAGATCTGTTGGGAAGTAGAGGAGACAACTGCCTAAAAACAAGACCAGAGCCAGGTGTGGCAGCGCACACCTGTGATCCCAGCACTCCGGAGGCAGACGCAGGAGGATCACAAGTTCGAGCCCAGCCTTAGCAAGATCTTGTTTCAAAATTTAAAAATACAGAGTAAAGAGGGTTGGGGATGTAACTCAGTGTGAAGGCTCTGAACTCAATCCCTAGTACAGCAAAACAAATGAAAACCCAATAAACAAACAGAAACGCCATGCCCAGTCAGCCCCAAGTCTGCTGCTGAACAGGCAGGGCCAGAGATTTCACTGCAGGAGGCTGACCAGAGAAGGTCTCCTAATCCAAGAACCTAAGAGAATCTAAGTCTCCCGATGTGGATGTGTTCTCTACAGCCTGTCTGCCACTTGACCTCTCTGACCCCCATTTTCTCAACTGTAAAACAGTGCCCTATTTCCGTAGAGATCAGCAGATAAAATGCACAAAGCCTCTAACAGTGCTGAGGCAGCTCTGATCCATCCAGAAATTCCCTAGTTTGCCTATCCCCCTCAGATGTGGCAGACGATCAGACTGACCCTCCTCCCATCAGGATCTAGAGAAGCAATCCTCATGTTTTCCCCCTTTAAAAGCTGGCACAGGAGAGCAGAATTCATTTGAAGCAAGGGAGGGGGCAGCAAAACTCTGAAAACTGTGCCATTTTATTCTTCTGCCTAGCAAATTCTGAAGCCCCTTGTCAGCTACTGAGCCTTCCCAAGCCCAAGTGATCCAGAAATGGAGGTGAGGAGCTGCTGGACGCAGGGGAAGTGTGTGGCCAGACAGATCCTAGTCAATCACGGGCACTGCAGAGGCCCAGGGTGGCAGCTGAGCGTCGGGCCCTGGGCGCACACTCAGCAGACTGCTCTGCGCTCGCACGCCTGAGGGTAGAAAGGCTGTTTTCCAAGCGGCAGGCGTGCAGGTGAGTGGCTTCTGCACCCTCCTCCCACTCGCCCCGGCGTGCGGGTTCCAAAGCATCTCTCTCCCTTAGCGCCCCCCCCACCTACCTGGGAGGAGTGTGGGGTGTGCTAAGGGACCCTGGCTGGCCGTGAAGGTCTGGGTCTTCACCTCTGGCTTAGCATAACGCCTGTTCTAGTGGCGGACGCCCCTCCGGGAAAGGGAGAGAGGAAGGGCAAGGGACAGTCCCCAGGGGACGGCCAGGCAGAAGCTCGTCAGGTGAACGGGACGTGCAGCCTGACCGAGAGCACTGGCAGCCCCGGTGAGCAGGAAGCAGGCTTCATACCGTCATCGCTTGTGTGGTGTTCTGTGGTCACATCCTGCGTGGAGTCTTCAGCTGAGGTAGTCTCTCCATGTGGGCTATCACTGTGACAGAAGTGAGAGTGACCCAGGCATCAGGCACCGCTTGCAAACATTTGCTCTCCCCTTCAGACTGCCTCTCGCGAGCAAGAGCATGAAATCAATCCTGTGCTCCTATCCTGGCTTACACACAGAAAACACTCAGGAAGAGTGGAGAAAACACTCCACAGTTCCCCACTCCAGCTCCTGCCAGAAAACTGCTGGAGACTATTTGGGACTTAGACTACCTCCAAAGGGAAACCCTTCAGAAAACACAGGACAGGGCAACAACTCCCGGGCTAACTCCAGGTGAGCTCACGGCTGATTCCCAAAGAGGGAGTGCTGCAGGGAAGAAGCAATGAGCCGCTCTGTCAGGAGCAACTGCGTCGGTACCGTTAGGCGAGCCCAGAGAAGCACGCTGCAATCTCTCCGCACCACTAGGTACCGGCCATACACAAGAACAGCGGTCTGCCCACCTCCTAGCATTGGTGGGAGTTACTGGTACCGCTTAGCAAGGCATCTGGAGTGCTCCCTAAGTGGCACTTCTTTTGAACCTTTTTTTTTTTTTTTGGTACTGGGGATCAAACTTGGGTCCTTGTGCTTGCGCAGCAGGCGGGGAAACCACTGAGCTAAATCCCCGGCCCATTTTACAGCTTTTTTTTTTTTGGTACCAGGGATCGAACTCCGGTCCTTGCGCTTGCACAGCAGGTGGCGAAACCACTGAGCCAAATCTCCCCAAATTTTCTATCACTTTTTAATGCCTATCTTTTTTTTTGGTACTGGGAATAGAACTCGGGTCCTTTGCGCTTGTGCAGCAGGAGGCGAAACCACTGAGCTAAATCCCCAGCTGCCTAAGTGGCACTTCTTTCCTTCTTCTGCCTTCCTTTCTTTTTAAATTAATCTTCTGCAGTGCTCAGATTGAACCCAGGGCCTTGGTCACAGTAGGCAGGTGCTCCACCCCCTTAGCTATGCCCCGTCCCTTCCTTCTCGCTTTGTTCAGTACCCTATGCTGCTTGATGCTTCAGCCTGTGTACTGGTGAGAAGGAGGGAAGTGAGTCAAGAAGTGGCCGGCAGAGGAATTTGCTGCACGTTAGATTCTGCAGGAGGGCAAGGACGGAAGCCTGGTCGAGTTCTTTAAAAAGCTCATCTTTCTGGGGATGTAGCTCAGTGGTGCAGCATCTGCCCAGCAAGCACGGAGGGGGTTGGGGGAAGAGGAGGAGGTGGAAGGGGAAGGGAAAGAGGAAGAGGGGGAAGAGGAAGGGGAAGAGGAAGAAGAGGAAAAAGAAGGAAGAAGAAGAGGAGGAAGGGGGAAGAGGAAGAGGAAAAAGAGGAGGGAGAACAAGAGGAGGAAGAAGACAAGAAGGAGAAAGAGGAAGAGGAGGAAAAGGAAGAAGGAAAGAAGAACATGGAAGAAGGAAGAAAGAAGGAAGGAAGGGAGTAGGGGACCAAAGAGAAGGAGGAGGAGGAGAAGAAACAATCACCAACCAAAAAACAAAACAAAAATTCATCTTTTAAAAAATCATCCAGGGTAGAGAGAATGGCCAGGGACCTCAGAGTAGATGACAGTACTCAATTCTTGAAAAGCAGAGGAAATCCCCGTTCACGTCTGAGGTTTCCGGCCTTCCCAGACAGTGCCTACCAGCCCTGCCGGCCCTCCCTCCCCGGGCACTGGTCCTGCAGCCCTAGGAGCTCCTGAAAGACTAGGTGACCAAGGCCCAAGGGGGTTTCTCTGACTCCACAGAACATCCTCAGAGCACCAACAGGGATTCCTCTTTGTCAAAACACGTGGGCATAATCCCTCATGTTTTCTGGGCTGAAAGTCCCTCTGCTAAGTTTGGTGGCATTCTGGAAACTCACGGGGCTCTCAGGGCGCACAGGTTAAAGGCAAACCTTTTCCTGGGACGTCTACTAAGGGACAGCTCTGACTGCAGGGAGCCCTGGAGGGCTGTAAACCCATGGCCCCACCCCTGAGTTTCTGAGCAGCTGGTCCGGCTGGGGCTGGACTGGGGAACCTGTGTCTCTAACCCGCCTGACATGACCTGGGTGCCGCTGGTCAGGTGCGGCTAAAACCTCTGTACCATGGCAAGATGCTTTGGAAGGTCCCTTCTGGCCTGGAAACCCTATGCTTCTTTCATGCCATACCCCAACCCCCTAACACCCCCCAGGCCCACAGCACCTGAGGACCCGGAGCTGCCACGTGCCCGCAGGCTGTCCTAGAACACCCACTGAGCTCCTGTCTCAGGACTGGCAAGTCGGGAAATGGGTTGCCTACAGCTGAGGGAGGACCAGTGGCCAGGGGGGGTTCTGTCTCCTGGCCATCCTCCAGAGTTTGGGGCTCCCTCCTCCACTGTCTTAGCTCACTTCGCCGGCACTTCTCGGGTGGGGAGCTTCAGAGTGGGTCTCAATTCAGATCACAGAACGCTGCTCACCGGCACCTCTGGCCCGCGGCCCAGGGCCTCCCACCTAGCCTGAGACTGTGGTAGTAACGTTCCCTGTCTGGCCCTGTGGTGTAATAAATGTCAAATGCATGGCAAACAGGGGTCTAAGGAGAAGAATGGACGAAGGCTCCCCAAACAGGGCTGGGGAGAAGCAACTCTGTGCTCTGAGCAGTCCTGAACCTGTGGTTTGCCCGCTGAGCGCTAGGGCAGGCATGCTGCCTGACTTTGGAAGTAGGATTCCACACTGTCACTCCTCTTGAGAGGGGAAAACCAGTTTCGTGTCACGTGCACAAGGTCTGCTCCCGGGAGCCCAGCAGCCAGCGGGCTGAGGCTGGAGCTGAGCACCTCCCCAGCCACTGCCCGGTGGCCACGTGTCAGTGGCAGAACTTTCTCTCCTGGGCAGCCAGCTGAGGTTCTTCCAGTCTGGACCTGACCTGGGCTCTGCAGTGTGGCAGAGGAGTGAACTCGGAATGTCAGTGCTACTGGGATGCTCAGAGGTACGAAGGTCACTTCCTTCACTCCTTGGCAAGAGTCTGTGCTTGGGGGTCAAGGAGAAAGCGGCCCCTCTGGCCTCCCCTACCTCAGTGGATAGCAATGGGGCTGGCTGAATTGGTTCGATGTTGACCTCAGAGAGCATCCGATTTGGGCTGGCTTCTGTTTTCAGCCCAGGCTGAAATACTGCTTGGGGAAGAAGGGAAGGGCGGAGGGAGGTAAGGGGCATCACAGACTGCAAGAGACTCAGAAAAATGACACTGAGTCGTATCATGGCAGGCTGCATGGGTAACGGACGGGTCCGTGCACTACAGGATGAGATGGGGTTGAGCTCCCTCCGCCGAGATGGCCTCGAGGGGCTGCAGAGGCTTCCCTGTAACCATGTGGCCACAGGGCTCTGTCTGTTGGGAAATGAGTGGATTGTCTGTCCAGTACAGGGGTCCAGCACAGCTGCTCCCTAGGGATTCCTTTTGGCTCTGTTCTCAACCCCGTCATGAAACCCTTGCCCCAAGGACTGTGATTCTGCTCGGCGTGCCACCAAGCCGAGCCTGCCCCAATGGAGCTGAGCCCACTTCCTCCTCACACATTTCTCAAACCGTTCCAATGTGTTCTCCTGTAAACTCACAGCCAGGAAATGATGCCTCATTGTCTAAACTCTTCCCAGGAAGCATGGGGCTCCCTGGGACCCCGGCCTGCCTTTCTTAAAATCCACAGCACAGAGTAGAGGCTATGGGGATGCTGTTGACCAGCAAACAGCAGTTTTACACACAGCTTTGCAAAATCTCCTTTCCTGAGGTATTAGTACCGCTATTAATGTGGTCCCTGCCTTTTGGAACGGCACCTCACCACCCAGAACTCATAAGGAAGGGAGGTGGCTCGAGCGGTACTGGCTCCATAGGTAGACTGAGGCCAGGGTCTGTCGTAGCAGCCCAGGCCTGGAGTGCAGGCTGGAGGACGCTGTGTTTCCCTTTAGCGTTGTTCCCTTGGCCATCTGTCCCCCACGCCAGTGTGCACTGGTGACCGCTCCCACCTCCAGCCCGAGCCCCTACCAGTAATCCTCCATGCTTCCTCCTCTGCTGTAGATGGGGCCCTCCAGCTCCCTGGGGTTGGGGAAGATGTTCTCGTGCTGGATGATGATGGTTTTGATCAGCTCGTTCACATGGGCTTGGCAAGACACCTGGTCATGGCCCTCCGGCACTGACATCAGCGAGGGCCCGAAGCAGATGGCGAGGTTGTAGGGATCCATCATGTTCTCTTCACTGAACTGTGACAAACTGGAGAAGGCAAAGGGGCCAAGCTGGAAAGCTGGCGCATGAATGCCCAGGAGACACAGTCACAGGTGGCCCTGCCAAGGGCAAAGGCACAAGGCCCACAGATTGCCACCTGGCTTTGCGGGCATCAGGAAGTCACCTGGGGACACAGGAGTGACCGCCGGATGGTCATTCGGGAGCCAGGGAGAGGTAGAGGGAGGTACCTGCGTATTAGTCTGACCTTCGCTTCTCTCCAGTTCCCATGCCAATGTGCCTTCCACCCCCTCCTCACGCCCAACCTGGAGCTTATCCGCCACTCACTTTCCCTTGAGAACACGTCGCTCTACCAAGCTCAGCGTGGATCCACAGCCCAACCCCCCCAAGCCAGCAGCGCAGACAGGGAGCCTCGGCTTGCCCTGGTAATGGGCACTGTGCAGAGTGTGCCTTCTTATAGAGCAAAACAATCACATTATTAGGGATATCCCATTCCTGCCTCTACACTTAATAAGAAAACAGCCAACCGATAGCTTTTGTATTCCACCAAGACAGTGAATTTCTCAAATGCTTAATGCAATTGTTTTTCACTTTCATAATATCCTTTCTATTAATACATTCAGGATTTATTTAGGAAAGGGTTAGTGTGCTGTTCAGGCTCCACTCGCGCTTCCTTGGGATGGAGGCTAACTTTATCCTGGGTATTTATTTGTTCTGGGACCTCCCCCTGCTCAGCAAGACCCTGGCCAGAGATCCCAGGCCTTCGATGGGCCACGGTGCCTGGCAAGTCCCCACTGCTCCTGCCTGTCCAGGTCTGGAGTGCTAGGCCAGCTCCGGACAAATCCCCACACAGCCCACAGAACCGTGAGCTCTGCAGGTGTGTGGCCTGCCACAGACACCAGCAGGCACTGCCTGGCTCCGGTTCTGACAGATCCAGAGCCCTGTGATCCAGCCCTCCGCAGCTGCTCTTCTGAATTATGCAGTTTTATTCCTAGGTAAATAAAACTCACATCCAGACTCCTGTTACAGAGCGGGGTTCCCTCTAACCCAACCATTCTCTCCTCTCCTGGAGGTTCTGAGATGCCCCTCAGGCCCCCTTGAGAGTCACTGCAGGACATGAAAAGTGGCTCGATGGACATGACCAATGGTCACAGGGAGGAAGAGCTGAGAATGGCTGTTCTCCAGGACCTAGAATCAAATATGGGAGCAACAGGGAGGTTAGAAATCCAGTGGCTGGACTGCTTCACAGGCTTCTTAAAGATTTAATTTTACAACCTTCTCTGGATCCTAAATTGAAAGAAGCAGAGGTTTAGAAAAGACTGGGGAAGCTTCTAAGTCTTCCTGGGACACTGGATAAAGAGGAGTGGAAATGACCCTGGTAACCTCAGCAGGAACAACCGAGAGATAAGACAGCCAAGGCTAATGGGGAGGATCCCAGGCTGGCCAGGCCCTGGCGTCATGGAGACAGGAGGCTTCAGCAAGGGCTGGTTTCTTAGGTGTGATCTGATAGTGTTTTGGTAGCAGGAAAGAACACCAGTAGTTTCTGGGAAGCCTGATGGTCAAAAGGGACAAACTCTAGCCCTCAGTGTGCCAAGTAAAGCGCTATGGCAGAGGAGGAACGATGTGAAGCTTACAAAGGAAAGAACTGTTCAACTTACAGGTGGTGGCAATGACCAGGGGCCTGAGGAGGACTTAGTTTCCAGGGCTGTGGTCTCGTGAATTGGGTCCATTTTTTGACTTCCATTAAAAAGTAGGCCAAATTTGCAAGGCCCTGGGGTTTGATTCCCAGTGTACCAAGGAAAGATAAAAAGACCACAATCCTTTTTCTCCTCCAATTCACAGGGGAATACCTCAGTTTAGGTGCTAACCAGTGGCTCTTTACTGCATCTGAGGGGCACAAGGGTTAGGAATTTGGCAATAGAACAGGCACAGTGGCTCATGCCTGTAGTTCCAGCTACTTGGGAGGCTGAGGCAGGAGGACTGCTTGCCTGTAGGAGTTTGGGGCCAGCTGAGAAACAGAGTGAGTCTGTCTCAAACAAGCAAGGAAACAAAACAGAATTTGATCAAAACTAGGTATTCTCTCTCCCCCAAAATTCATACATGTGCACATATAAATGCTTACAATTTTATATAACGCGTCATGATATTAAAGCCTGCATAAGATCTCTGGCCCTGGATAATGATGCCAAGTGATGTCGGTCTTGGGCCTGGGGAGGGACAGGGAGAGGTGGAGTTGGGACTCCACAGGGAGTTGCTGCCACACTGGACACAGGTCCAGCATTGCCAGATCTAAGGGCTTTTCAGAAGAAGCTAGCGGAAGCCCGAGAAGTTATATGCTGTTTTAGTGCTTCCCGGACACAACAAGCCAAAAGGCAGCACACCGGATGGATGCCTTATCTGGCTCTGCTCAGGCCCAGGGTTTTGAGGGGGAAAGCTGTAGTGTAAGCAAAGTGAAGACTGAGGCTCCCGAGAAGCCGGGTGCCCGTGTTCCTGCTTGATGCCTTCACTGCCACGTGAGGACCCTCGTGCTGGCCCCGGGCTAGAACATGCTGCTGGCACAGGAGGAATTGCTTTAGCCAAGCCCAAGGCCCCCTGGTCCTCAGAGCTTTCTTCTGCCCACACTCAGACCCGGGACCAGCTAAACACGCCCGATACACTGACACTGTTCTTGAGCCGACACCCAGGCTTCCCCAGAGCCAGGCCCCTCTGTTCAGCTGCTGAAAACTGCCACTGGGGTGCCCAACAGGTGCCTTCAAATGGCACTGCCCACGCGGGCACCTTGTCTTGATTCCCTTCCTTACGCCTATCTTCCTTAATTCCATAAAAACATCACAATTTCCCTGTTCCTCATGCCAAAAAAGCAGGGTTTCTCTCTTCCCTCACACTCTACACATCCAGTCCACGAGCAAGTCCTGTCAATGCTCGGGTTAAAATCCATCCCCAGCCTGACCCTTCCTGCTTACCCGCCCTTCTGTCTTCCCACCCCTCGGCCAACCGCACACAATTCAGAACAGGCCCCTCCTCCCCGTGACCCCACACCAAGTAGCTGGCAGATTTTCAAACCAATACTGTCCATACATCAGGTTATTACACTCTTCCCTTGGAAATGTGCCAACACTTCCCACATGCACGTCTGTCCATCTTATCAATGCCTGTCCCTGTGGCTCCTTTTTCAGCGTTTAGGCTGCTGCTCATGCCCTGTCTTCTCAGAGAGGCCTTTGCTGACCACCCCGCAAAAGTGCTCTCCTTCCTCTCACTTCTGCCCCAATCCTGTACTCATCTATTTTTTTTTTTTTGAGACAGGGTCTTGCTGTGTAACCCAGGCCGGCCTGAAACTCCCCATCTTCCTGGTCTCAGCCTCCCAAGTACTGTGATTGCCGGCATGTGCCACAGAGCCCAGCCTCTATCCCCTTCTTTAATCCCTTTTGCTTCTAAGCACCTATCCCATCTGATACGCCTGCTACTGTCTGTCTCCTTCCCCGGATCACGAGCTAAACGCTATCTCTCCCTGAACAACGTGTCCTTACAGCCCAGCACTGTGGCCAGCATGCAGTAGGCGCTCGGTACATGTGCACTGGTGGGAATGAACAGAGCCATCCACAGCCGAGGAGCCAAGCAGCCAAAGCCAGGCCCTGATCCATGTGTTCACTGGGGTGGCTACTTACTGACTGAGGAAGGCAAAGAGGTATCTCATGATAATCAGAGTGGTTTTGGGTAGGGCCAGGAGGACTTTCCGGATGTGCAGAGCTCTCTCCTGCAGGTTGTCCATTGCTGAAAGAAGAAAGCAGTGTTATCCTACCCTGTGACCGAGACGCCTGGAGGAATGGCCGGAAGCCCTTGTCACCAGCATGCACAGCACAAAGAGCAGCAGATCAGTCTACACAGCATGGGAGCCCAGTGACTGGAATGTGATCCCGGCTGCTTCTGAGAATGGGCTGCTGCCAGAGACCACCTGTCACTGCTGTGCTTCTGGTCGCAGGAAGTGTTGGAGGCCCCGAGCCCCCAGCATCTACCATGCTCTTCTCAAAACCAGCACAGACAACGAGCTGACCACCATCCCACCATGATGTTCAGCACCCAGCCTGCCCAGATCCTTGTCCTCCCCTCTCTGGACGAGTCTGGCTCGTCTCCTCCTCTCATCAACAGGAGGAATGAGCAGGAAGCGGTCAGAGGCAGGGGATGAAAGGCCCCGTGGAATCACCCCAACTCTCACAGTGTCAACCACTTAAGCTACAGGCAGAGCCCTGTGCCAGCGGCTGCAGCCATGGACAGATGGGCAGTGTATGGTACAGACACCGCCATTTTGTACAAGTGACATTTACGTGACTGCTATTTTCTATGACTGCCTTTATGAGAGAAAGAAACGGGAAGTACTGGGTTAGGAACAAGGGATACGTCAGGGATCTCAGACTCTCTCAGCCATTGCAGCCCAGCTTAAGGGATGGTGCCTGGGCCCAATCCAGGAGGCAGACATGAGCTAAGGGTGCACATACTTAGTCACACACATAATTCGCTTCCATCACGTAGACTCCCACAGAGAAGGGGTCAGCGGAGAAAACCAGAGAGCCAATTTCTTGACTGCTCTAGGCTTGTGATGGCGAACCTTTCAATGATACAAACAGCCTGCTTGTGGCACGCGTGCCATAGGTTTGCCACCACTGCTCCAGGCTGTTCTCAGAGTGATTGAAAGGGACAAGGACTCAAGGCAAATACTAAGCCAGACGGGAAAGCCAGGGAGCATGAGGACCCTGGTCAACCTGGGCAGAGGGATTCTGTCTCCATTTCTTTTTGTTGTTGTTGTTTATTTCTGGAATTGGGGATTGAACTTGGGACCTTGCGCTTTTGAGGCAGGCGTCACCACTGAGCTAAATCCTCGGCCCTCCTGTCTCCATTTCTGTTTTGTTTTTTTTTTGGTACCAGGGATTGAACTCGGGTCCTTGTGCTTGCACAGCAAGCGGCGAAACCACTGAGCTAAATCCCCGCCCCCCTCCTGTCTCCATTTCAAAGGCCTCATCTCCTCCTGCCTCTGGGGCTATCCTTCAAATTACATCTGCTTTCAAGAAGACCTGATTTTATTCTACATTTCCACAGACAGTTGTCCATGGAAACAAAGGAGAGGATGTTTCAGCATCGTGAGCTGAACTAAATGGTTAAGAATAGCTTTACAAGCCCCAAATTTTAGAGTAAAAGGCAGGGAACTCCTAAGAAAACAGAAAATACGTAAGCTCTCTGAGAAAATATCATGTGACTGCTTTTAAATGTGCAGTGGGGTTTTGTTCTTAGGATGCACATAAACACACCTAGCAGGTAAGCTGTGCCATGGATAAAACAACAAATAGGAAACATTTGTAATACTTACGCTTTGACTCTGGTATCAGGAAAAGCCCAAACCCTGATGTGTAAGCTTTACAGAACTGAAAAGACTAGGCCTTATGGATGAATACAAAGGCATTTTACTAAAGGGAGATAAAGCCTTCTCCCAAGAACAAAGTTTATGACTGAAACGAATCAAAAGAGCCAGGAGTCCCGACTCGGGGTCTGGATTCTCACTGAAAAGTCACTCTTCCCGCCCCTACCTCTAGCACCAGGGAGGAAAGAGTGAGGGTGAGAATGAAAGAATCACTGGGGAAAATGTAAAACAGGAAAACTTTAGTGCAAAGCATCTAAGGAGACAAAGAGCTCCATGGAAATGTTTAGACCTCTTGCTACCAGCAGCTGTGGGCAGGAACCAGTCTGGAGCCAGGACGGTACTTACTGACACACGCCATTAGGTCATGGAAGACGTCCTTGGGGAACAGCGGGTGTTCCAGACCCCGGAAGTGAAGCTTCAGGACGCCTGCTATGGAATCCATGTCATGGTCATTCTGGTCCCCCGCCAGGGGGTCCTCTCCTGAGGATAAGCAATGCCCGCAAAGGAAAGAAAGTAAGAGAGGCACAAACACACAGGGCAAAGTAGAAGCGGTGGGGAAGGGGGACCCACTCATGTCCTCCACCAGTACATCACTCTGCCAGCACGGTGGCCACAGCTGGGACAGACCCGGGACAGATAAAGCAATCTTCGCAGGCTCCAGGTCGTGCCCGGGCCTGGGCACAGCAACTGCCTCTCTCACAAGAATCTCGAAAGCAGGCTGGGCCTGAGTCTCTGGGGGAGGAAAACGAGGCCATGTGGCCCCCAGCAAAGGACACCTACTTACAGGAGCTCCCCATGGAAAATTTTGTATCAGATGTAATTAGATTTAATGACAGGACTAACCTCAAATTGAAACTATATATTTCCATTACAGTGACGGAAATTGCCAAAGCTTGCCCATTACCTTAATAGTCCACACGATAATAAATGGGCTACAATGAACAGGCACATTAGCCTTGATATTAACTGCCACCAAGGGTTCCGGATGAAGCCATAAACTGCCTAGACATCATAGTTAACTTCTTGGTTTTGGCAGATCATCCGAAGGAGAGAGGCAGGAAGGGTGGGGCCCAGAAGGAAGGAAGCTGGGATGTGGCCGGCATCTCCCCGCATGGCTGATGGGCTGTGTGTGGGGAGCAACTGCCCGGCTGGAGAGGAGGAAGCAGGCTTCCAAAGCTCTGGTGGAGCCAACACCCCAGGAGGCTGGCAGACATTCGGTCTTATCTTCCTGGTGGTCCCCTCACCTCTCTCAAAGGCATTTTTGATGTCATTCACTTCCACCTGGGATCCAGACACCCGGAAAATTCCTTCATGCTGTAGTCCTGGAACCACACAGAGGAAAGAGATCACAGAGAAGAAAAAGCAAGCTCACAAGCACCGTACAAGCTCGGCTGAGTGCCTGTCTCCCCCAGCAGTGCATACTGAAGTATCCTGGGTCTCTCTCTTTTCAGGCCAATGAGGAAAACACATGTAGGGATGTTGGGAAAGTCACTGGGAAGATTATGAAACATCACCTTAAAGAAGGAACCAAGTCAGACACTTAAACCAGCTCCTCTCCTGATTCTGAGGGAGACCGAGGCAGGCACCTTCCCATCTTTGCCTGATTTCACCTGACTTGCATCGAGGGACCTGCTGGTGCTTTCTTATTACCCAGGGTCTAGAAAGGGAGCTGGGTCATGGCAGCGGAGACATTAGGTACCACTAGAGGAGTTTCATAAGGTTTGCGGTGATAATGATCGGGTTCGCTCATTTAACACTTCTACTATTTGAGGGACAGTGGTTTCAGCAGGGATAAAAAAGAGGACAAGAAAATACAAGTGATCAGTCGCACACACCATTGTCAACTACTGTCCTAGGCACTGGTCCCTCCCTGCTGCTTTAAGGGCAAACATGCATGAATGTTCCACTGTAATATTAATGTGCACAAAAAACTGTCTTAAGTTTTGTTAGAGTAGAAATAAAAATGCTTGTATAGTGGTGATTGCTGCTGTCACAGGCTCTCAGGTAAAGAAAGCATGCGGTCCTTAGAGCAAGTGATAGATAACCTCACGCAGGGTCAGGGTGAGCAGTAACCCAATTTCTAGCTGTGCGGACTGATGAGAGATGAGCAGCCTTCAGCTACACAGGTAGTAAGAATCTGGGCAGGACTCAGAGCCAGGCCTTGTGGCTGCAACCACGTACCCATCCTCAACACCAGACCTGCGGGGGGTTGGTGCGCACGCAGGGAGGGTGGGACTCACTGCCAGTCTGACTTGGACACGGCTTACACAGCACCGCACACATGACTGCGCACCCAGTGGGAAATCCGGGAAGTGCACCTTCAGTGCCGGGCCCAGGGGCTGGGCTGGGCTGCCCGGCTTTTCTCAGGAGTGCTGGGCCCGAAGTACAGGCATTTTGTCCAAATCTCTCTGCGATGGCACAATCCTTCCAGAACTTCCATGTGTCAGGAAAGAATAATGCCACCAGTTCAGGGTCACCCTCTCAGTGAGGGGCAGCTGGATCCTATCAACTAGACCAGGACTGAAACTGCTGAATCTGACTGGAATTATGTAAAGAAGTAAGCAGAGGGAATGTGATTACCTTGTTAGTGACAGCACTTAAGCTGTCTGCTCCTCTTAAGGGAATCTCCCGAGTGTTCCTCACAAAATGGCAGGCAATGGCAAAAATCCGTCAATACCACTGTAGTAGTACTAGGTTAGTTAGCCGGCAGGATAAAAGAGCCAAAGAATGTTGTTTAAACAGAATGTACAGGGCAAGTGGTCTGACAGAAACAGGCCTAGGTCCACTGACTTGTCAGAAACACAGTGCAGGGGAAGCACGGGCAGTGGGTGGGTGAAGCACTGTGCAATGTCCCGAGAGAGGGCCAGCGTGGTGCTTCGGGACAGGTGAGACCACCAGGAACTGCAGCCTTGGCAGTGCTGTGGGCTCAGGCCAAGGAGAAATGAGACGTGCACGTGCTGGCCATCAGGGCCCTGGCCTGGAACACGAGGAGCTCTCTTTGGTCTGGTCTCCAGTCTCCCTGGAGCACACAGGACCAGCCTGAGTTCTTACTCAACACACACAATCTTTGGCACACCAAACGGGAGGATGCTGAGAGCAGCAACATTGTTTTCCAGAAAGGAGAGGAGAAAACCAGCTGTTTATAATCGCTGCTCTCCGAGATGATTCTTGAGATGATGGCTACAACAGCCACCTTGTGTTCCTTTCCTCAAGACAATGGTGGGTTTTCCTACATCGTGGTTTCATTTCACTAGTTCCTGACATCGCCTCTCCTAAGTCTTCCTGGATCACCCTGACCTGCCATTTGCAGAGGGGCCTCAGCTGTCCCCACTTAACAGGGGTGGTAACATTTACCTCCCAGGGGATATGAAGAGAGCAGAGATAAAAACTTTTCCAGCATTTGGTGAGCCATGGACCCTTTTGAGACTGACAAAAGGTATGTACATGCGCTTATTCAACATGTGTGAATGTATTTTAGGAAGCTCAGGTTGGCAACCTCCTCTGCCTCAGCCTCCCAACTGCTAGGACCCAGGAACACATCACATACACAAAAATTTTAACTCTAGTAGTTTTTTAGGGATTTCATGAATACTTTAATGAGTCTCTACTTGCAGAAAAAAAATCACTGAAGAAATATTTTTTTGACCAGCTAGTATGTCCTACATTAAAAAACCAACAATGTATTTATTTGCTTAATGCTAGAATATACACCAAGTGATTTCAGAATTGCTAGCCCGTATCTGTGGGATAAAAATGACTAACGACTGTACAATAATTATTTATAGCTCTTTTTGTTTTTAGACTTACAGTATACAGTCAACATGTTGTGTTCAAAGTTATTTGGTTAGGCATTTTCTTCCTCGCTTCCCTTCACTGTGCTGTTTCCACTCCATTTTGGGTTTTACTCACACCCTCGTATTATTTACTTGTCATCTGAGCAGGCAAATGCTAATGTAGTTCTAAAGGTCAAAGCACACCAACTGGGGTACTCAGAGAGATGCCACTCCTCTCCTCTCCTCTTTCCCACTGTTCCAGTCTCTCCACCCCCTTTCGCCCTGTCTCTTGTGATGACCAATAAAATACTAGCTGCTGTCTGCTCTTCACATTTTGTTTTTTCGCTTAACCATATACCCTAGGAATAGAGATTCCTACATTCCTACTTTCCATTCCACATTGGCTCATAGAGCACTTCCTTGTGTTTTCGCAGTTGTATAGTACTCCATTGTATGGACATGCCATGATTTTTACAACCACTATTCTGTGCAGGGGCATTTAGTTTGTGCCAATATTTTACAATTACAAACAATGCTGCAGCAAATAATCTTGTGCATATGCATATTTGTATTGTTAGAGGTGGGTCTGCATGGTAAAACTCCTAGGAAGACTGCTGAATTAGAACGTAAATGCACATGTGGTTTTGATATTACCAAATTCCCTCACAACAGGGTTGTACCAGTCTGCATTACCATCAGCAGTACATGAGGAGGGTGCCTGTCTCCCCCGTCTCATCACAGCAATGGGCCAATTTTTATCTCCTCGCACACCGTGCCTATATGGGAGCAGACAGGTATGCTCAAGTTCCGCTAGCTGAAACCATCACTTTTCGGCTGACACCATGGCTGGCACCCTGGGCCAAGCCGCTATCTTGTTTCACCTGGCCTACTGCAGCAGCTTCCTGTTTCTACCTTGTAGTCTTATCTCCCTGCAGCAGCCAGAACCCTTTAACAAGTCCCCCTGTTCAAAGTTCTCCATGGCTTCCCAGCTTGCCTAGAATAAAAGCCAAATGCCAATGGCTAAGAAAGCCGGCGCTGCTTCCTCTCCCGTCACGCTCCCTCGGCTCCTGCCACGGTGGCCTCCTGGGAGCTGTTCCTTGCCTACGGCAGCAGCCTCTGGGCTTTCTGTTCCCGCTCCTCCCTGGATAGCCACACAGCCCACACCCTCACAACTCTGCTCAAATGCTGCCTTCTTAGGCGAGGTCTTCCCCCGAGCCCATCCGGAACAGTGTCCCCTCCCTCTCCATTCTCCATCCCCTCACCTCGCTCTGCTTCATGAAACTCAACAACACTCAAAATACTTGCTGCACGTGAATTTATTTATGGGCTAGTCAACTGAGCATCTGTCTTCCTTCTACAGAAGGTTAGGTTCAGGAGAACAGAAACTTTTACTGGTGTACACTGAGCAATCAGTATATATTTTTGTGAATGAATGGATGGATGAAATGCATGGATGAATGAATGAGTTCAGATCTTCTAACTGTTCTTTAGGCACAAATACTTCTTATTTTTCTGAACTCAGTTTAGATTTATCTTTGCCAGCTACTTGACCATTAATCATTACTATCTTATGAAATTTCTTATTCTGCTATTTTGAGTTACCATCACTTATCTCTTTTTATTTAACTTATCACTTACTTATTTTCTCCCAAATGCATCATTAAAGCACTTAAAGACAAGAACAGTGTATTACTCCTGTTTTTATTTTTCTACTTGGCAATGCATGGTGCTCAGCACTGATCAGGGGCTTGATAAATATTTGCTGATTGTCCCATAGTGATGTATAATGCTCTTACTTCAAGTAAATAGAGATAATATTAAAAGATTATAGCTTGGGACGTAAGTCAGTGGTCGAGTGATTTCCTAGAATGCACGAGGCCCAGGTTCAATCCCCCCGGCACCAGGAAAAAAAACATCCAGCTGATGGAGAATGGGCTAAGTTGTAAGAATGCTGAAATACGTGCAGTTCCAAAAACGAACCACGCAATGCCCCAGCTTATGAGAGGAGCGTCAGGCAGGGGAGGGAGAAAGGCTGCCTCTGAATGTAGACCAGCAGTGCTTTCCATTGCTCCTTGGCCCATTGCTCTCTCATTACCAGGTAGGACAGTAACAGAAAACCATTTCTCAGGTCCAGTTCCTAGACATCTTGATGGTGCTAGTTCAGATAGCTGCTCCTTCTATCACTCTTTCCTTTTGGAAAATCAATTTTCTGGCCATTATCTCTCCCCCCAAGACCTGTCAGAGTAAACCAGTAGCTGGTAAGGGGCGGAGTCTGTCAGACTCATCTCTGCCCAAGCAGGAGGGTGAGTTGCTAAGACTGAGGAGTAGCCAGCCCTCCCTGACTCTCAAGTGCTGGGTGCAACTTCAGGACTGGCTACTAACCGAGTTCTTGGGGATGTTGTATCCAGAGAGAACAAACCAGAACAAAACCTGAATATTTTCAGGACTCAGTGCACCATTAGACACAGAGTTGTTTCCATGCCAAAGTGGCCCACAAAGCCAATGGGACAACAGTCAGGGTACGCCCTGGGAGATACTGAACATGCAAAGGCGACGTGTAATGGTGAAACCACCACGTCATACCACAGCTGTGTCTCCTCATACAGCAGCAGATTTTAAACACACTCTCAAGCTGGTGCCTATGCCATCCTGAGTTAAAGCATATAATATCCTTCTTTCAGTGTCTACGTGTGGCCATCCTACATAATGTACATGCTATGTAATGTAGCAAACATTATGTGAATAAATAGGATTTCATTCTTTTTCCAAGAACATCAGGATGGAAAGGCAATCCCTATTCTTACTCTACAAAGAATCCTGGACGCTCTTCCCAATTTTTGCACAAATATGGACAAAGCTGGAACACCGCTTACCATGTCTGCTGATAAACCGGATGCAGCTTTCCACCACCAGAGGAATTGCCTGGCTGGAGTCCTGAAAAGCCAAAGAGAAACATGACATCAGAGTCTCCAAACAGGGACAGCCAGGGCCAGAATGGACAGCCAGTGTGCAGCCGAGTAAGAGGACCTGGCCTGTCTTCCAAGCCCCAGGGCCCCAAATCCTCACCACCCACTTGGAATGCCATATAGACGCCTCAAGTCCTGCATGTCCTAAGTGGAGAGGATCATCTTTTATTCCGAACCACTGCCTCAATCCAGCCAACCAACCAATCAGTACAGTCTGTTGGGTTTGCCTCCCCCTAACCCAAAACCCATTCATTTCTCCATCTCTACTGCCAGCAACCAGACTCAATCCACCATTACCTCAATTCCCACCCTTTCTAGCTGCCCATCCTCTGGTCTTCATCTCTCCTCCTTCACGGAGCAGCTAGGTGATCTTTAAAATACACATCTTGTTCCTGTAACTCTGAGACTGCTCTGCTCTCTAGCGCCTTGACTGTCTGAGATCCTCCCTTTACCTCTTTCGTCTTATCTTCCCTCGCCTCCCTGCCAGAGCCACACTGGCCACCTTTCTGATGCTCAGAGAAGTCCTCCTTTGCCTTGCGGCACAAGCTGCTCCTGCTGCTGACATGCTCTCCTCATTCTGGCTGTGACTTCAGTGTGTAGGACTCAACATCTATTTGCATTTCTCATTACAGCTCATGCTCCACAAGGGCTGATCCAACGTCCATGCCTGGGTGCTCAATCCTGGCCACAATGCCCTTACATAGTAGATGCTCAATTAGTATCAGTTTGAGGTCATAGAATCAATCAGTGAGAGGCTCAGAAAAAGGGCTGTTTGGCTTAAAAGGTAAAAAAGAAAAGAAAAACCAAGTTGGGCCGGGGATTTAGCTCAGTGGTTTTGCCACCTGCTGCGCAAGCACAAGGACTGGAATTCGATCCCCGATACCAAAAAAAAAAAAAAAGAAAAACCAAGTCTTGGAAATGGTGGAGATTACTTGGTACTAAGCAAAACAGTCCTCCCAGATGTCAATCTTTGCTCTTCCCCTTTGCTATACAATCCTCCTCATGTCATTTAACTTCTATCAGCTTCCATTTGTCATCTACTAACCGGGAGGGGACTGGTGGTGAGCATGGTAAGTCCTATTGGCATGTGAACATCAATGCCTACCATTTACCAAGGCACTAACAGAGGTCTTGGGCCAGCCCGTAAGTCCTTAGACAGATCTGTCTTGATAAGAACCCTATGGGATATGTATTATTATTACCATTATTCCCACTTGACAAATGAAACAGAGGCTTAGTGAGGTTAAACAGCTGCTTATAGTCACATGGGTGCCAGGTGGCAAAGCCCAGATGTGAACCCTGGCAGTCTTCTTCTGAGTGAACACTCTGCCACCACCAATACTGCATCCTAGGAGCTCAGCAAACACAACACCCACCATGACTAAAAACCAGCAAGGTTTCACAATGCAGCTACATGCACAATAATTCAGCTGTACGGAAGAAAGAACAGGCAGAGAGAATCCAAAATCCAGCTAGAAAGGGCTTCGGGACATAGTCTGGATCTCAAGTGGAGGGGACCCCTGCACCTTCTGTCCACCACACAGGTCTGCCCGCACCCCTCCTCTGTAGTCATGGGGTTTGGCTATTAGGGAAGCAGCTGGGTTTCATGAACAAGTCCTGCCAAGAGAGGGGCTGCTTGGGCCTCTCTCTCCCAAGCTTGGCAGGAACCAGGATGCTGCCAAAGGGAGCACCGCATATTCCAAGGTGCAGCTGTAAGTTGGGAAGGTCTCAGTGACCCACATGCTCATCTTTGTGACCCCAAACCCATCCACTTCCTCTAGGTCCCCAGCCAACGTCTGCTGTCTGGCTCCACTATTAAAAGAAAAAAGCTCCATTTTTGAGAAGTCTTTTTATGTTTACAGACTTGTTATTATATTTTTCATAAAGAGCAGCAGTAGACATGATGAAGATAGCAATAAGAGGGTTTGTAAAGCTTTGCTGGTCCCAGATTTATAAATAAAGAGCTAGGAGGGAAGTTAAGAGGCTCATAGGTTGCTGCTTTCAACAAGTTAGGTGAATGCAAAATTCTGCCTGGATGCACACACAGGAAATAGAGTATCAGTGTAGTTAAAGTGACCTATGTAGGGTTGGCAAGAAATGAGGCACTGAAGATATTAACCAGGTTACCAAGAGCACATTAGAAGTGGCTTAGAGAGATAACCTGCGGCAGGTAAAGGTGGGCCAGATGACTGTCCCGCTGCAGGGGAGCATTTTCCCTGGGCCCACTGTGCCAATGGAGCCTAAGACAGAGTCTAGAAGGAATAAACAAGGCACAGAGGTGCAAAGGCTTCAGATGCCCCTGCCATCCCCTGGCCGCTGTGCTGTTTCCCAGCCACGAGTGAACTCACTTCCCCAGGTGTGCTGTGTGCTCCAATCCACACTTCACCACCGACTGTGCAGCTGCTGTGTTTTCATTACTGCATGATGGTCTCTCCCTCCCTCCCCCAGGTCAGAATTGATGCCAATGTAATACTTTGCTTCACAGTATTTTTAGTCAGATAATCTCAGGGCCAGAAGGGCCTTTACGGACAATCCAGCTAAATTCCCATCCAATCAGACTGAGGGAACTGGAGGAAAAAGACAAGGAAGGAGTGGTTCAGTACTATGTCCAAAAGCGCTGTGTGGCATACACTCTTCTGCTTTGGTACTAACTGGGTATTTTTAGATTTTATTCATTTTTAATGGAAATAAAATTTTAATTTATTTTGTTATATTATGTAACATAAAATTTGTACATAATAATGGGGTATCACGTGATGTTCTTATGCATATGCATTGTATAATGTTTAAATCAGGTTAAACAGATTTATCTCCCCACACATTTATCATTTCTTTATGGTGAAAACATTCAAAATCATTCCTTCTAGGGCCTGAAATGTGCATTCTAAGTGACACCTACAGTCACCCTACTGTGCAATAATAGCACACCAGAGCGTCTTACTTTTGGCTAACTGTAATTCAGTCCCCGCCGATCAGCCTTTTCCCACTGGCATAAATTCTTATGAGGAAGAAGGTTAAAGTGCTGGTCAGGTACTGACCTCTAATTACATTTGTTAGATTTCTGCTTTCACCAGAAGAGAAAATGCAAGACTTGACAACAGACTAGATATGGGTAGTAAGAAAAAAAAAGCATCAAAGATCAAATCTGGGGCCATGGGGACTTTAAAGAACAGCAGCAGAGGAGCTGGGGCAGGAGCCCAGGGAATCAGCACGGAGCACGTGGAGGGTGAAGGCTGACAGGCTGCCAAGGGGAGGAGGGGAGAGGTGCGAGCTCAGTTCTCAAGCACAAGTCCTGGGTGTCCCTCAGGAGTTAGAGCCAGAGGCCAGGCAGGATGCGAAACAAAGGACTCCTAGGGAAGGAGACAAAGCTCCCCAGGGGGGCAGCGTGACAAGGGACAAGAGCATGGAGAGAAGTCCGGAGGCCAGGTCTTGAAGAAATGCCTAAATCAGAGGAATGCGGATGGCCATGAAAAGACATGGAGGTAATGGCCAGGAGAGGAAAACCGTGGGCCTGACGGGAGCAGAGAAGATCCAGAAGCAGCAGCTGAGGTGCCTTCATTTTTTTTTTTAGTTCTTTTATTGGTCCATTTTAGGTATACAATGCGTTTACATTTCTCATTGGGTGCTTGTACCTGTACATGATGGATCTTGGTTCTTATTTTTTCCCCATTACCTGTGCATCCTTCACCCCCTCTGCCCTTCCCTATTTACACAGATTTCCATTCCATTTTTTTCTTTTCTCATAGTTTTTCCTTTCCCTCCTTTCCTTTCCCCTTCCCCTCCTTTCACCCCTTCGTCTTTGGACCTTTTCCTATTTCAAATTATCAATTATCAATTATTCATTTTAATCATTTTAACCCTTGTTTACACTTCAGTTTCTCACACTAGAGAAACTATTCAGTATTTACACGTGTATCCTATTTATTTCACTTAAGAGTATGGCCTCAATATACATCCATTTAGCTACAAATGACTCTAGTTTTTTGTTCTTTATGGCTGAGTAGTACTCCATTTTATAAAAAACCACATCTTTTTTATCCAGTTTCCAGCTGATGGGCACTTGGGCTGTTTCCAAGCTTTAGCTATTACTAACGGTGCTGCTATGAACATGGGTGCACATATATCGCTGTGGTATGATTCTTTTAATTCTTTGGGGAAGATACCCAGCAGGGGAATAGCTGGGTCAAATGGGATAAGGTGCCTTCATTTTAAGAAAAGTCTGGGATGTTTTAAAATTCATCTTTAACAGAGTCAAAATGACTGGGAACTGATGCACTGGCAGACACTTGTAATCCCAGCTATTTGGGAGGCTGAGGCAGAAAGACTGTCTCAAAAGAAAAAAATTAATCTGTAAGGGGCTAGGACATTGCTCAGTGGTAGAGAGTTTGCCTAGGATATGTGAGGCCCCGGGTTCAATCCCCAGCACTGCAAAAAAAGAACATGGACTCCAAGAGGCACCCTCGAAAACCAACTTGTCATAAACAAACAGCCTTCCGGGTTACCTATACAAGATTACCCAACTTGAAAATACCTACTATTTTACCCTCCCAACCATCTTGGAAAAACCTTTTCTTGATCCACCAACAGATCTGAACTGCTGGAGAAAGACAGGGGGCAACAGAAGAAAAGCAAAGCCCTCACTGGATTGGGGTTTATGATGTATCCTGGAACTCTTATGCAAATCTGGCATCAGGCAAATACACAAGTCTGCAAAGGCTTAGGTGCAGCAGGATGCAAATCACAAAGCAGCCAAGTGCCACTCTTTTCCAACAGTGAGGCTGATCGGGGTGCCCATCACCTGCCACACCAGGGCTCCCCAGGCCAGGGAAGAAGCTGCAGAGCCTTCACACATAGGCTCGATCTGTCTCTAAGCAGGGAGGTCAGTTTAGATTGGGAATGGGAACAAACTTCAAGATTAACCCTATTATTTACCAGAGTATTAAGCGGAAAATGGCTTGCTTACACTTTAAGACATCCACCTATCAATTTTAAATGCCATAAATGATCACTGGAAGGTATTCTATTCCTCTTCAGTTTTAAATAAAATTATGGGAGAAAGAAGAAAGAAATCAAAGAACAGAAGGGAGAGAGATGCAATGAAATTGTTGTCATTTAAAAATGTATAAAGAGCCAGGTGTAGTGGTGCACGCCTGTAATCCCAGCACTTGGAAGGCTGAGGCAGCAAGAGGATCGCCACAAGTTTGAGGCCTGCTTGGGCCACACAAAAGTTCAAGGCCACTGTGAACTACACATAGCAAGACCCTATCTCAAAAAAAGAAAGAAAAGGAAAGTATGAATACCTCTCATGTGTTCTTACTAACACAGATCCAAAGGGTGGGGGAATAATGCCAGCAGAGCTGTGACAAGTGAGGCCCATGTGTTCCGAGTTCCAGGCCCGCCTACCCGGCAGGCACAGTCGGATGAGCTGAGACTGCTGGGACTGTGACACCACAGAGACCGTGTGCCTCTGCATGAGGGAATCTCCCTGAGGCCAGGGCCTCTTTGAGTTACCCAAAAGACTCTGTAAGGCCCGGATCACTTTTCCCCTCAATAGACACAAAGATATTTCTGAGCTCTCTCCACCCTCTCCTTGCTGACTACTTTCTGCAAAGCTGGTACAAGCTTAGAGGACATAAAACCATCTCAGTATTTCCCATAAAGTATAATTAGGAAGTCAGATTTGCTACTGCAAAAAATATTTCAATTACTTTTTTCCTACAAGCACAAGTGCTGCGGATCATCCGCACCACCGCTCCCCAAGACCCCTCCTGATAGGGCAATGAGCACGGGCTCAACACAGCCATGCAGATCACGTGCCAAACTGCAGCGCTGAACAGCTCTTGCCTGTCATTCCCAGAGCAGACGCAGCTCTGCACTATCAGCACGTGTCAGCGACACCTAGGATGACCACATTGTAGAAACAAAGAAAGCTCCAAACCTAGAACAAGACTGTCCTCCCTAGGGGATCAGCTGCTGGGAGTCCCTGCCACTTAGTGTGGATGTGAGGGGGAGAGGCCTCTTTTGCTTCTTTTGCCCTGGGCAGTTCTGGCACAATTTGTTCCATTTAGATCAAACCTCGAATACACAGAGGGAGGAGAACTAGTCATAAAGACTATGACCATTCCATCTCAAGTTCAATAGATAATGACCCAAAACCTTAACCATACCATGACTCATGGGTACATTCCCGAGGCAGGCGTGAGGTCAGAGAAGCATCCGCCCTGTCCACAGTGCAGTCCTTAAGATGGCTATGGGATGCATTCAGGTTCCATGCCAGGCAGCCTGGCTCTTACTGGACTCTTACCTGTTTCCTCACGGTTGAGCTACGCCTGTGGTTGATTCCACCAAATCAAAGAGGACCAATCCAGCAATAGGAAGGAAAAAGAAAATTGGGACAGAATGAGATAAACAACTACTCTGAAATCCAGAGGTAAAGCTTTTAATTGGGAAAACACCCTACAGAATGGTTAATGAAACAGTCATATTTTTCAGCTCAATCTAAGAAATGGCTACGAGGCTTGCTAGGTTACTTCCCAACTAAAGCCCAGTAAAGGTTTTCTTCCTGAAGGCACTGGGGCCCCTGCTTTTACTGTCTACCACCATTCAAAATTTGAATAGGAGGAAACTAGTTTGATTTGTAGTAAAACAATTTTGAATTAGACAGTAATATCTCTTCACTTGCAAGGAGACTTAACACCAAAGGATGCTCCCATCTGCTTCCTCCTGGATCCTCAGGGAAAAGAGAGGGAGCAGTTTATTTAGAGGGTAGAGCATCCAGACTG
Organism: Heterocephalus glaber; assembly: GCF_053883595.1. Taxonomy (NCBI): domain Eukaryota; kingdom Metazoa; phylum Chordata; class Mammalia; order Rodentia; family Bathyergidae; genus Heterocephalus; species Heterocephalus glaber. The sequence goes on along the minus strand of NW_028258372.1, from coordinate 42,058,041 downwards.
GCAGGAACCTTGGGGATCCTCTGTTGGTGTGTTTGCAATCTGTGTTCAGCCTCCAAGCGAGTCTGACTTGGAGACACAGCACCCAAAACAGGGTGGTGCTGCTCAGCTTTAAGTGAAGGTAGAGGCTGGGGCCTGGCTGCTGGGCCTTGTTCTGTTTCCACTGCCAGCCTACTCCTGAGGAACCTCTGAAATCCTAGAGCTTCTCAGGTCTAATGTAACATTCATATCTTCTAGAAAAGGAAGCTGGTGTCCTGGGAAGGGAGAGGAGTGGCTCAAAGTCACACACAGTGAAGTAGCCCAGCATCAGGGAAGGGAACTCGGCTCTTCTCAGTTTTTCCAGAAACTTCTACAGACAAAGGACCTCATGTGAACTTGGACTATATCAACGAGGATACATTCCACAGAATTCCATTATCCTGGCTCCTTCCAGTCCTCAAGATTGGTATATTAACGGGACTTTTGTAATCCACAACGACAAAATGATGAAAGCCAAATGAAGCTATCTCCAAATAATGGGCCTATAATTGTAAATGGCCTCATGATTATTTTGTGTGCTGGCAGATATGAGTGGTTGATATAATGGGCAAACACAGGGTCTCTAAGGAGTCTGGTCCATTAAAGCACTTTCTCCAGTTAAATCAGCACATTTTTAGGCATCTGGGAACTGTTGGCTGAATGAATGCCTTGCTCTCTGCTAGCTCACGAGTTTTCTCACAGCAGCACTGTGACTGGAAGGGAAAGTATTTGGCTGGGTAGGACAGGGAGGGGAAGGTGGGGAAAGACTGGGAGAGCTGCATACTTGTACATCAGGAAAGGACTCTACCAAGGCTATTTGGCAAGCCAGAGCAATGCAGAACCGCTCTATCCAACAACGTTCACCCACCAGGGACTGTCGTGTTTTCCACGTGTAGAAATGCCTCAGATCAAATGCTATCACCTGATCTTCCCTTTGGGTCAGTGAATTCCTGAAGCCTACACTTGAAGCTAAGGTTAGGTTACCAGGATCCCTCCCTCTTGAGTCAAAAGTTTATTTTCCTTGCAATCCGGAAAGCCCATTACCACCCGGAACCGGATGGGTTAGTGAAGACAGGGGAAAGAGACAGCCTCCACCCTAGGCCACTCCTCTGCAAAACCATGCACTGTCTTTGCAACTCAACCCCTTGGCTCTTTCCCAGGCTAGAATCTCCCTAGGTCCCATGGGCCTCTACCCTCCCTAGGCCTGTTCCAAACCACACCTACCTGGCCAGACTGCAATCTGTCCGCTGACCTGCAAAGATAAAGGCGAAAAGCATATGTTGAAGCAAAAGTGGTAAAGAGGGGAGGCCTACTCCTCAGAATGACCAAAGCCTCCTTCAGGCAAGCACATGCTTTGCTGGTTCCCAGGCCACAGTTGCTGGTACCCTTAAACCTTATACTTGGCAACTCTGCTTCCTGGTGGGAAACAGGCATGGATGTAGAGGAATTCGGCAGATTATACTTCAACAAATTATTAGAAGTCTTTCCAGAGAGAAGCTTCAGCTTCTGATGTGTGTGCTGGGTCTATGCATAGTGGTAGGAGTGCTGGGGAATGCTTGCTCGTTCCTGAGTGTGTGAATGCACACACACACACACACACACACACACACACACACACACAGTTGGGGCTGGGAGAGGAAGAAGGAAAAGGAGTTGCTTGGGGAGAGGGTGAGAAGATGGGCATTCTAGTTTTAGATTCATATGAAGTTATGCTATCTCCTGATCATCCTCTATGGGTCAGTGAATTCCCAAACCTACACGTTGAAGCTAAGGTTAGGTTACCAGGATCCCTCCCTCTTGAGTCAAATGTTTATTTTCCTTGCAGTACAGGGGCTTTGGGGAGCCTCTGGGTGTATTTCAGCAAAGCCCATTACACTCTAGAACCGGATGGGTTAGTGATGACAAGGGAAAGGGGGCAGCCAGCCTCCACCCTAGGGGGGACTAGGGTGGCAAGGCAAAGGTGAGCTTCATTGCCACTACTGCTAGTGAACCGTGGTAAAATGAAATTAAACACCTCAAATTCATAACAAGCACTCTTATGTTTTCTAAAAAATACATTTACATGGATCCATGGGCCATGATGTAATATATGTTGCTTTCTTTGTGTCTACAGTTAAAGAAGCTTGATCTTTATTAGACCTGTGTCAGATAAACCAGGGCAAATTGTGGAAGGCAGTGAGCTGGGGAAGGAGGGAGCAGCTCCTGCATTCTTCATTCAAGCTTCAACTCCAAGGGCTAGGAGAGGGCAGGGCTTTTTCTTGCCTTTAAAGCTTGCTAATTGTTGATTACAGTTCAGCTTATCCAGAGCAACATCATCCCCCACCCCGACAGCCTCCCCTTACCAATAGCTCAGCTTTCATCTGCAAAAATATTATTCTGAGCCAGAATTTTCAACATCTGTCCCATTTCCATTCTGAAATATTCATACACATCAATTATCCCTCTGTGGCAAGAACAAGGGGCTCTTGCATTATGGTGACAAATATATACAGAAGGCAGGGACATGACGTCTAGCACACAGGAAGATTTACAGCTATTTTTTTCCTTTATTGCTAGAACTTGTCATCTTTTGATTAAGGCAATTTGCAGCACTAATGAATGGTCAACCTTCATCCCTCTGGAGCAGCGCATTTGGTACACACACATGTGGTGAGCAAACCCATTCATACTAGCGTGCACGCACAAACACACACACAGCTCCCTACTTACTCATGGCTACAGTTAGATTGTCTGACCTCCCCTCAAAAAAACAAAAGAATCACAGCTATAACTTGTTTCAAATAGTGCTGGGCTTTCTTTCCTTCAGTTCTTTGTGGAGCAACTGGATAATCTCAACAGTAAAGATTTTCTCATGAGCAACACTTCAATGCCTGGACCTGTTTAGTCTGAGCCTCTTAGGTGATAGAGAGGAAAGAGGCCAGAAGTTACCCAGAAGGCTTTCTTCACATTAAAAAAATGTCTTAAAAGTGAGATCAGAGACGTTAGAGAAAGAAGAACTGTCCAGAGCAGAAGGAGGGCAAGGTGGAGAGCCAGGAGGTTCTGGAGTGAAAAACAGACTCCAATTCCTGGGCCAGGGAACCAATGGATCCCGCACACTTTCCTCTATTCTGTAGCTCGTCTAGTGAGTGCTCAAGAATTCATCTTAAACTGCCAGAACTCTGTACGAGCAGGCCTGCCTGTCACTTACGTGGCCCTTGTAGCCTCCCCCTTTAATACCCTCCCATCTTTAAGTGGAGGCAGCAGTGGGCAGGAGGAGAGGAAGGGCATTCGGAGGCATCCCCACCCTGGAAGTCCCATTAATCATAGGATGCTGAGGGCGAGGCAGGAGACCTGGGCAGGTGCCAAACGTGCCCAGGAAGCTTCTCTTTCAAACTTCGCCTTCTGTTTGACGGCCGAGGGGAGAAAGTCCAGAGTGCCAGTCCAGTCCTCTGCCTCGCTACTTTCCGGGGCCTGGTTAAGATCATCGTCTGAGATGAGGCGGTCCTCTCAGGACCATGGCCTCAGGATGGCCACAGCACAGAGGGCTGCCACTTAGGCAGCATCCAGAGCCTTCCAAGCAGAAGGAAATGGAGGCTGCCCTACAAGCTACAGCAGACAGCAGCCCGTCCACCCTGCACTGGAGGACTTCTCCTTGCTCAGAGCTGCTGCATGTCTCATCTCATGGTCCCCTACATTCTCGCTCTGGCCTTAGTCCCACAGCAAAGAGCCGAGACTTGAAACATGGTGTTTGCAGAGGGAATAACCCTGCAGCCCGTTTGCTCTTTGGGGGAAAGGAGGCAGAGGAGGAGGCAGAGGAGGGGCCAGGGTGGAGGGGCCAGGGTGGAGTGGCAGCACGCTCCATTGAATCAGACAGATGATGCACATTAGTGCTTCATTAAGCAGCACCCTTTCCCCATCACTCAAGCAGTCATCTGGGGCCTGTGCCTCCACACCAAAAAGGCTAGGAAAAGAAGACCGTCCACAGAACCAGATCGGGTCCACTTAGCTGAGGATGGAGGCTCAGGCTCGTGCTCAGCAAGAAAGCTCGGCGGGGCCTCCCCTTGCTGCCAGCCTCCCGCACAGCGGTCCCACACTCACTTTCTCCCAGGGTTTTCTGCAAAAGGTCGTGCTTGGCTTGCAACTTGGTGATGAGGTTCCTGCCCTCCAGGTACTCCTTCATTTTCTGTAAGGGCAAAGGAGAAGAAAGGACAATCAGGTTGCTGAAGAAAGAAAAATCAAGACACCTGGCTGGACAATTCCTTTTTTGAAAGGTCATCTGCCTTCTGATCCAGCTTCTACTTGGTCTGGTTTTTTTTTTCCTTTGGGGCCCTGAGTATGTGGACAGCTGCTGATCCTCATGGTGGATTATTGTCCTGCTCTACGTTTCCCTTGGAGCATTAGCTTGGCAAAACAAACAAACAAACAAACAAAAAAACCCACCTGTGTCCTAAAGCCTCTCATCTCTCTTCCAGTCCTCCCAAGGGTGGACAGATTCCCCAGCGCAGTGTCCTTGGTGTAAGATGCACACTTGCTGCATGGCAGCACCGCTGACCTGCCTGTCCAGCCCCTTCTGGGGCCTGTTCCATCACCCCAGGGGCAGTGGTGAGGCCAGCTCAGCCCTGCCTCAGCTGCAAGCCTGGCATAGGGAGCTTTGTCTGAGCCATATCGTAATCAGCCTCTTTCTCTAAGATACACGGAGCCTTTATTGAACACTGGGAATTGGTGAGTGCTTGGAGGGAGCAGCTGCCAGCCCCTACTTGTGTGCACACACAAACACACAATTCCAGGCACAAGATGAGGTTTTGGAAATACAATGCCGCCTGCTGTAACAGCCGCAGAAGTGATTGCTGTGCTGTACTTTCAGATTGGATCCCTGATCTCAACCCTTGTCTACCCAGTGAGAGACTATTTCACAGGACAATTCAGCAACTCTTCAAAACAATCCTATCAGCTACTATTACCTTTGCATCCATTTTATAAATGAGCACACTGAGGTTTGGCCAGATTAATTAAGTTGCTCAAGGTCAAATAGTCAGCAGGGCAGTCAGCACCTAAACACAGGCAAGTTAGCAGTACAACATGTGCTCTTCAGCATTATAAATAAAATGCTCTATTCACGATGTTATATATAAAATATTCTACGCACTACAGTACAGAATAGGAGAGATGCAGAACTAAGCCTCATAGCCTTGAATTCTTTCTATCAGAGGAGCAGCTTAGGGGATTTTAGAGTGCTTTCGGGGAGAGGGGGTCAAACTGCTGGCTGCTGCAAGCTGGAAAGCGGTAGTGCTCTGGGCCGTCAGACTGAGCACCACACCTTCCCTCTCTCCCCTACACCACTCCTGGGAAATGCAGCCTGCATCTGGGCCAGGCTCAACAGCTCATGTCAAACGCACAAGTCAAATGGCAGTATTTCCCCAGGTGTGCGCTTCCGGTCACTGGAACAGCACGGGAGCCTTCCTGTGCTAAGTGGATAAAACAATTAGGACGATAACAGTTCCGTGTTTTAACATATCCAGCCTTTGATGTCACAGTAACTGCCAGGTAGGATTAAGACTGACAGGAAAGATAAAAATATCCAAGTTAATTTTAGTCTGAACTTTTAACTAAGATCCTACCTCATTTAAAGGAAAAAAGAGAAGGGAGAAGGTGGAAGGGGGGAAAAGAAGAAAAAGGCTGTGTTCTGTGGGGTACAGTTCCTGGCCCTCCACATTCTTCTGCGTGGCTCGAGGTGTAGCCCGCACATCTCTCAGACAGCACCTCTCATAGAGTCCTGTCCAGAGAGAGGGTTGATCACTGGAGTGTCTTTCTCCTCTAGACCGCCTCTTCCTTGAGGCCAGAGACTGTGTCATCATTATGGGACGGAAAGCATGCTACTGTACCCAACAGATAGTAGACACTCAATAAACACATAAAGAATCAAGAAATAAACCAGCAGTCCCACTGGCCTGTGTATAGAACCACCATTAGCAGCTGCAAACCATGCCCCAAAGTCCTTATTTTAAATTAAATATAAAACAAACCGCACACTAAATCTTTTCTGCTGCCCTACTCAGGAGGCCCTGATCCCTCTGCTCCTCTGCTTTTGCACGAGAACATCTGCATGAAAACAGGCTCTCCTGTCCTGTGTCACCCTCCCTTCCATCTGCTCCAGCTGCCTGCTCACCTGCTGGGAGTCTTCCCTGGGTCACGTCCTAATCCCGGACCAATGCCTAACTGTGGGCTTGCAATAGTACTTTGAGGCCGAGAAGGGTGAAAAGCCTTCAGGAAACGTCCATCACTAAGAACACAACCCTCACAAGCTTCTCTTCAGAAGGTTTTCCCAGGAGACCCAAGGGTTTTCTAATGAGGAAAATTCACCAAAAAGCTGGAGCCCTCAAAACAAGACCAGACTGCTCAAAAAACAGGCTAAATTCTGAAAGGAGATGGATGCAAATTCCTTTCTCTCACTTGTGTTTCTACTTGTGATTTCAGAAACCATTTTTTCATTCATGTTCACAGTCACTCGTTAACTCCAGCTGTCATTCCGAGAGCCATTAAAATAAATAATAATCTGATAAAGAGGTATGATGGATTACCTTTTCGAATTCCATTAAATCCTGAAGGATCAAAACTGTGTTAAGGTATGACCTGCATCCCTAATGTTGGCGTGCGGACAATGGCTGGGCGCTCCGCCTGGGGAAGGTGCAGGATGTGAGAAGGTGAAGGCACCCAGGGCGTGCAGCACTTTATTTATGGTCTCCCATCCCCCCCGGAAGTCGGCGCTCATCTGTAGGAGACAGAAGCTGGGGGTAAATACCCTGGCCTCTCTCAGCAGAGCTGAGGTAGAAGGATTCCCTTGCTGCTGGACAGACTCCCAGAGAACAAGCTGAGACAGCCTTAGGGAAGGCAGCAATAGGCAGCCTTTTGGTGATTTCTGGAGAGCAGGGGCCGCGACAGGAGCTGTTTGTATCTCAAAAATCTTTTCCCTTGCAAGTTCTTACAACACACCAGTGCCTCCTGCTCCAGCCTTTACAATCAATATCATCAAAACTGAAAATTTTTACAAAAAGTAGGAAGAGAGGCAAACAAACTATTAGGTATTTGGTATTTTTGCTTTGCATCGTGGAATTCCAATTCTATTTTTATGGTCTCATTAATTTATTCCTCAGTACTTCCTAACTGGGACTGTCATCAATGAAGTTCATTTATTAGAAACTATCAACATCCTCTTTTTTCTTTCTCAGGCCTCTGTCACTGACAGATATTTTTGTTGCAGTAAAATGAAAATGGTTGAATTGGAATATTCTAGTCTTACCACTTATTAACTCTTCTAACCTTGGACAAATCACTTAACCTACTGAGTCTTGGCTTTTCCACCAGAAAAATGAGACTAATACCTTCTTCACAAGGTTACTGAAGGTAAAATAGGATAACAACCTGACTGTCAGCACAGGGGCTGGCACACAGCAGTTACTCAAAAAGTGTTTTAAAAATCTAAACCAACTGCCTCCTCAGTCACCCTAAAAACATTCCTTCCCTAAACTTTGCTTTGTGCTAACACATAAGCAAACTAAATCAAAGTAGAAGGATTCAGATCTTAAAAAAAGAGTAAGAGTAAGAGGCACAAGAACACTTTCCAAATTTCATTTTATAAAAATTTCTTCCTTTGAAATACACTCTTACCATGGGGTTATGAATCGCAGGACTTTGCCTACGCACTGGACTTAAACTGTGTGGACTCAAGACTGCAGCAAGGGGTGGGGTGGGAGAGAGCAAGGCCCAGTTGGCCCCAGTGCAGATACACAGATGTCACTATCCTGGCTGCTTCCCCACCATCTCGGCACGCTGACAGTTCCCCTCCTCTCTGTCAATTTTTCAAGAGGAAACAGCTGTTAGACAGAATACATAATAGAGTAAACCTCAAGAGGAGCACATCTCCCCAGTTTAATGGGCAGGGCAGGGGCATTCACTCATTTGTACCTGCTTAGCACACATTTACCAAGGCCTGTAGGGTGATAAGATGAAGAGAGCTCTCAGACTACAAATTCCAAGTCTGAGATATAGCACACACTGCCACAGTGGCCAAGGTACCATCTCCCTCCTATTACCCTACCCAAACCTGTCCCTAAGAATTCAGGCAGTCTGGCTTGTTATTTTATCAGCCATAATCCTTATCCACTTCCCCACCCATATCCCATACAAGAAGCTCACGCTCCAATGCTCTACACTAGGAAATACTAGGAGACATGGCAGTCTTACAAAGCTTTTTGGCTAAACAATGAGCACTACTGCCCAATGAGCAGAGAACTGATTAAACAAAGAGTGACAGGGCCAGGGATTTAGCTCAGTGGTTCTGTCACCTGCCTCGCAAGCGCAAGGGCCCGAGTTCGATCCCCAGTATCAAAAAAAAAAAAAAAAAGAAAGAGTGATACATCCATACAAAGGAATTCTGAGGAGGGAGATCTTTTTGAACACGAAGATCATTTCGAAAACAAATTAACTGACAAAAGTGAGGAGCAGTATGAGCGGTATACTTGCATTTGTCCTTTCTATTCTACTATATTTCTAATGCAATTTCTTCTATTAAGGGAAACTTACTGATACACCTCTGGTTACCTATGCATACAGTGTCTCTGGGAGGACACAGAAGAAACCAGGCTTGAGTCTGGCAGAGGGAGAAGTAGGGTTGTGGCTGGGACAAGGCTTGACTTTTTCCGAATGTCCTTTTGAAATCTTTGCAATCTTTAATAAAAACTATTTTTAACAAGCACAATAAAAAAGAGTAAAAAAAGTAGATGTTGCTGAATGATGTGTTACAGAAGATGAATGACAGGCATTAAGCCAAGGAGATCACTACAGCAAGCAGGAGGGAAAGTTGCTGAGCTGCTCTGCTCCTGAGTCTCGTCCTTGAGCTCCATGGCAGGAACGTTTAACCCGTGGCACTTGCTGAGCTGCTCTGCTCCTGAGTCTCGTCCTTGAGCTCCGTGGCAGGAACGTTTAACCCGTGGCCCTTGCTGAGCTGCTCTGCTCCTGAGTCTCGTCCTTGAGCTCCGTGGCAGGAACGTTTAACCCGTGGCACTTGCTGAGCTGCTCTGCTCCTGAGTCTCGTCCTTGAGCTCCGTGGCAGGAACGTTTAACCCGTGGCCCTTGCTGAGCTGCTCTGCTCCTGAGTCTCGTCCTTGAGCTCCGTGGCAGGAACGTTTAACCCGTGGCACTTGCTGAGCTGCTCTGCTCCTGAGTCTCGTCCTTGAGCTCCATGGCAGGAACGTTTAACCCGTGGCCCTTGCTGAGCTGCTCTGCTCCTGAGTCTCATCCTTGAGCTCCATGGCAGGAACGTTTAACCTGTGGCCCAAGACAGCCCCTCTTCACTCGGTGTGGCTAAGGCAAGCCAAAAGGCTGGACATGCCTTAAGAAGAGCCAGCAGCCTGAGAGCAGGTAACCAGAGTGCTGGGTTTAGCTGCTGCTGAAGGCCTTGGCCAAGCTACCCATTCTCATTGGATAGGTTTTGTTTTTAATCTTTCAAATGAGAAGCTTGGGTTCTTTTTCTTTTTTTTAATTTCTGGACAAGGCCTTACAGACCAGGCTGGCCTGGAACTTGCAATGTAGCTCAGGCTGGTCCTGAATGTGTGAACTTCCTACCTCAGCTCCCAAGTGCTGAGATCACAGGTGCGTGCCATGTAGCCTTATAATCCCATCATTATCGCCCTGAGACTCCTGCAAGCAACTGACCTGTATAGGCCATGCTTCAAATTGCTAGGGCCAGGGATTTAGCCCAGTGGTTCCGTCGCCTGCCTTGTAAACACAAGGACCTGAGTTCGATCCCTGGTACAAAAAAAAAAAATTGCTAACGATGTCACCCAGGCAGATTACTCCGATGACAGCCATGAGTGATCAGAAAACTGTCCCATCAGTCCTTCTGGTCACTAGACATACTATTGTGGAATCAAGCCATGGTAAAGGACCTTTTCCAAACTTTCCAAATGAAAGGAGCCTCTAGGACTGTGATGGTGAATCTTTCAGGGCTTTCAATGATACAAACAGCCTGCTGTGGCACACATGCCACAGGTTCTCCAGCACTCCTCTAGGATATGCTACTCTGAGAAACAAAGAAGGAAACATCTGTAGAAGCAACAGAGGGCTATGTACGGTTCAGCAAGCCTTACAAGTAGTCCCTCAGTTTAACATGGGGACCTCTTCCTCAATGTCCATTTCACTATCCAAAACAAGCCCTTTTATCCTGAAATGAATTATCTCATCCACATCAGGCACCATTATGAAAAATGATGAGCTCTTTGTAAATCTGTTACAGGACAAGCCCAGGCAGAAAGCATTCCTGTTAGCTAAGGAAATTTGTACACAATTTTGATAAGTAGCACCATGGCCACAAAAGAGGACATGGGTTAGAGGACATCACTGCATTCAGGTAGAAGGAGAAAGGTCAGGCAAGACTTCAGAGGTGGCCAGCTTGAATAGGGCCATTCCTGTTTCTGCTACAGGTCAATGCTGAAAATAAATGCTATAGATTCATTTAAGCCAAAGGTAATTCTGACAAAAACCTTGAAATACAAGTTTTATGTCCAAACAGTGTTATTATGAAAAGCTGCTAGAGAATATCCACCAAGCTCCTTAGACAAGGAAGCTAGGGCAAAAGCCCTCATTATAGTCAGTCAGTTCTCTAACACGCAGCCCAGTTTTTGCATGCCTTTATGCTTTTGTGCACCCCACTCCTCCCGCAAGGAACAATATTCTCCCCCGTCCTCTGCCCAATTCACGCACCCTTCAAGATCAAGTGCAAAATCACTCGCATGTGCTGCTTCCCTAGCGCCATTCGTGGCTGCCACGCATGCACATGTGCATGCATTAAAATATTTTATATTTATTTTCTTATTATAAAAATCAATCTGTTATTACTGCTTAGAAACATATAAAATAAAAATGAAAGCTCTTCCTTTGTATGCCCAGTCCCGTAACCCCTTTCCCTTTTCACTCTCCGCTTCCCAGGTCTGTAACAAGCCCGCAGTACATGGCCAGTGGGTAACTTAGTAATGACTGACGGTAATGGTGACGATAGTACTCAGCCAGAAAGGATAAATCTGAGTCATTTGTAGGAAAATGAATAGATCTTGAGACCATCATGCTAAGCAAAATAAACTACAGAAGGTTAAATATCACAGTTTCTCTAATACATGAAACCCAAAATGTAAATAACTTAGAGAGAAAAACAGAGAGACGATGGGAAATAGAGAGGTACACTCTGTGGAGATGGGGAGAGGATCTGAGAAAGGAGGGCAAGGAGAGGGCAGGGGAAATAGTAGTAAAAAAGATCAAGATGCGATATGAGTATGATCAATTCTCCAAGTGAATATAATTGTTACATATCACAAACATACACTAATACAAATGTAAAACCTGATAATGGTGCAAGTAACATTTCAGTGTTTGTTTACTGACTGACTGACTGACTGCTTGTGCTACTGAGTACTGAACCCAGGGCCTCTCACATGCTAGGTAAGTGCACTAACTCTGAGCCTTATACTAGCACCCTTCCTCCTTTGCAAACTTTTTTTTTTTTTTTTTTTGGTACCAGGGATCGAACTCGGGACCTTACGCTTTCAAGGCAGGCACCAGAACTACTGAGCTAAATCCCCAGCCCTGCAAACTTTTTTTTTCAGACAGGGTCTTGTTAAGTTGACCAGGCTGGCCTTGAATTTATGATCCTCCTGCCTCGGCCCCCCGAGCAGCTGGGATGACAGGTGTGCACCACAACCACTCGCCTAATTTTTAGCACTTATGAAAATTATGAACCACACAATGTGTTAAATATTTCACAAAAATGAATGTGCCAAAATGTCGTGCCATTATTTCTTTATGTCGATTTTAGTATTTTACTTATGTATTTGCTTTAAAAATACAATTGAATGACTCACATCCTATAACAACAGGCCCCAAAGTATCCCATGCTTTATAAAAAAATAAACACATACCCACATATGCACCTGTACATGCACAGGAAGGGAGTACACCCATACCCTTGTATCTCTAGGTGGTAGGGTTAGGGTATTCTTGTTTTCTTCTTTTTACTTCTAAGTTGTGTACAATGAGCATGCTCTTCTTGTATGATAGATTTTTAAAAGTGTTTTAGATGAATGATACTGTTAAATCACTCTTTCAACAGTCTTCTCCAGGATTTAAAAAAAACCCAGAAGAATTCTGAATTTAAGTAATTAAAAAACAGATTTACGAGAAAATAATCAAATCATTAGTGTTCTTAATGCAGAAAGGGCAATGTTCAAAGAAGAATTAAACAAATTGTTCCAGTTGGAGGAAAAATTCCATTTCTGCATGCAGACTGTGCTTCTTGACGGAAGAACAAGTTAATTTGTTTCATTCAGAATCAATATGCATATTCACTGGTTATATTTCATCACACATCTGCAAACTTAATTTTTCTTTTCTTGGTCATCTGAAGATTAGGAAATAAATTCTAGTTCAGGCAATAAATCCCACTTGGAGAGATCAAAATAACTTAATTATTAAAAAGCAGCCAACAGCCTTCCCAAGGACTATTAACACCACTTTAAAAAAACGGGCGCATCTGTCTAAAAGGAGACTGGAGATACAGGAGTAACGAAATGTTTTGGAATGCTCTGCAAAACGGCAACACTGTACATTAGGAGTCCTTTTTAGGTTTTAAGAATAATTACTGAAAGTACTTTCCCCAAAATGAAAGTTATACAATAATATCATCAGACTACCAAGGAGAGACATTAGCCTCTTCCAAACAAGTGTGTTGGCCAAGAAATCTTGATGTAGTTCCCAAGAACCAAGTGGTGACGCTCCCTCTCCTGATAGCCTGTGGCCAAGAAAGAGGCTTTCAAATGAGAGCCCAGAAGCTGGTTACAAATCCCTTTGGAAAGCTAAAATTCACAGTGGTATGCTCGGGAGCGTCCCTCAGGCCCGTCAGACACACGTGACTTGTAGGTCATGCCCTAAGAACAGAGAGGCTCCCAGCACACGAAGGTTCCAATCTGGGGCAATCAGAGTCCTCTCAGGCACCCGACAAGGACTCTGAGTCCCAAACCTCCCTCAGGGACCAGAGTGCCTGCTGCTGTTTGTTCTCTGAAGGCCACAGAGCGCCTCACCGTGAAGTAAAACTGCTCTGTCTCCTGCTGGTTGGCCCTCCGCTTAGCAATGCTGGGCTTGCTCATGAAGGTTTCTGAGACGGTTGACTTGACAGACTCCATGGAGTTGCTGTACTGGAAGCAGTCAGACACGTCGAAGTCTTCGACAGTCACGATGTCCTGGATGGTCTGCAGGGTGGCCTCCATCGTCTTCTTTACCTACAAGGACAAGGGCAGACACAAACTCCAAGTAGCAAGTGGTGGAGAAACTTGGGGACATGGGAGTGAAAGTGGGATGAGAAGGCTGGAGAACGTCATCAGAGGGTCCAGCTCTGCTTCCCCTGCTGGATGAGGGCTGCACCTCAATGGACTCTGGGACAGCACGCAACTCTCCACTGAGGACCCAAGATCCATTACCCCTTCGTGCTATATGCTTGACTCAGCTTTTACTTACTGTTAACTTTTAAAATTTAATGTTAGTTCTCCCTTTACAATGGAAGTGCTAAGGAAATGTGAATAAAACAAATTGAAACCAACCCTATTGTACAAAGAGCTAGCTAAAAGGTAGGATGGGCCAGGCAGGGCGGCACATGCCTATACAATCCCAGCTACTCTGAAGGCTGAGTCAGGAGGATCTAAATTGAAAGCTGCCCTGGGCAACTTCACAAGACCTTGTCTCAAAAATAAAATAAGGGCTGGGGATGTCGCTTAGTGGTAGAGCACTTGTCTAGCATGTAATTCTCTATTTTGAAAAAAAATCATCCCCAGGTTCTGTTTCCTGACCTTCAAAAAAACAATGAATTTGTTTTGCTACTGGGAAACAAACTGGTGCATCCCTGGCCCTTCCCAATCTTCTGGGAATAATATAACTGAGATACACAGAAAGAAACCATCTGAGCTCAGCCGAAAGTGGGATCATCAATCAAACTGTCCTTCTGAACTGGTTGTGGAAAGAAAAATGTACTGGGCCCAGAAGAAAGTCACCCTTTCCTAAGAGGATGGAGATGTTTGAAGTTTCAGAGTCAATGGCCTGTATTTGTCTGAAAATGCTGCAAAAAGCCAGGCACGAGAGGGTGGTTTCAGAGACACGATATTGTTCTCACAGCTACCAAGTGCCATTTTGATTAAATGTGTAGAGAGGAAAAAAAGCATTTTGCAAAAGCTCAAAATAGAACACAACCTTTGGCAACACAAGAGCAACTTCCTGGAGTTCAAGGGCAGGATGTAGCAGGGGGAAAGTCCAAGCCTACATTTGGCTAGGAAGTGTTTGCAGCAGCCCGGACATTCTCTGCATGCTCCTTCCACCTGCTCCCACATGGGCAGCAGTGAGAAGTTCAAAGGGAAGACTCAGATCCCTGGGTGGGACACTCACCTCTTCATTCTCAATCTTCAGAGTGGATAGGCGAGACTGCAGCTGTTGGCATCTCTGCACCAGCTCACTCTGGACAGGCTGCTGGGCACAGAGCTGGGAAGCCTGCCGGGAAAAAGCACCTCCAGGTCAGGAAGAGGATACAGCTTTTCTCATCACTGCTAATACAACTACTCATATTCAGGGTGTAACACTTGCAATGGAAACAAAATCCAAAGCCAACGTGTGGACCGAACAGCACAGAAAAGAAACGGGGAGGAGGTATCTATTTAGAATAACGAGGTTTCTCGCTCCGGAGCCCATCTTCAGGCTGATGCTTGGCAGGGGCAGGGAGGCTGGAGGAGAGTGCCTCGGGCAGCTCAGCCCCAGAAACACAATGCTTTGGCATGGCGAGGATTTCCTGCCCGAGGGCCAAGCGGCCACCTCTCCAGCCCTGCCCTCCTCCCACTTTACACCAGAGTGAAAGCAGGAGAGAAGTGGGTCAGGAGGCTCACTTGCTGCTGTTGGCAGCCAGCATGTGTTTATAAATCCAGGCCATACATAAGAACTCCGACTCAATGAGGGAGCATGAAGCCAGGAACAAGATCACTGGCTTATACTAGAGGGGCCCAGAGGGCACGGAGTCTGGCGGAGCTTGGCGCTTCCAGAGAGCTAGCATTTACCCGTGGCCTCCACTAGGTCTGTGTGGGACAGAATCCTTTGCAACCTGCCTTCCTCCTAGCACTGCTACCAAATGGCTTTCCCCTCTGCAAAAGGACAGCAGATCTACTGGCTCCTGATGGGGGGTGGGGCTATGCATGAGGTTGCCCACTGGCCCCAGGATGACTGATGAAGAGCAGGCTGGGAGAGCTGGGAACCAGGACTCCTGTGGAGGCAGCTCCTGGCGAAGAGGCCTCTGGATGAACTAGGCTCCTTCCTCTAAGCAAGGAGTGGACACGTTCACATGCTCAGACTATTCTCTTACTTGAAAGACAGAACTTCTCTTCATATGGAGGAGGCTGGGGCTTGACCTTTTCCTCCACTGGCTTTTAAGCTCCCCACTGGTCTGACCTCTTCCCTGGCCGAGAGACCGGTCCCAGCCAGCTCTCGGATCTGAAGGGAGCTGACTTCACTCTGGCTCTTGGATAAGGAGACACAATGGAGCAAGTGCGGTGGCCAGAACGGGTTAGTGCCAAGTGCGCAACTCTCTGCTGCCTGATGTCACCAGTCAGGCATCCCGAGCCCCGTAAGCCTCTGGGGCACCAAGGATGAAGCCAGGCACCACGCTTCGTACATCTAAAAGCACTTGGCATTAATTCATGTGCCGAGGGCCTCCGGATGCCAGTCAATGTGCAGCCTCGGCAATTTCAGCTTTTGGTCAGAATGTCACCTCAGCTTTGATCCTAGTTCAAGGGCTTCCAGACAGCTCTCTCCTGCTGCCTCCAGCTGACAGAAAACCTACACCAATGGGGATGCACTGGTTGCAGGGACCAAGGATGAGCTGCTCTCCCATCTATTTGCCACTCTCACGAAGGCTAGGTGAAAAAGGGTAACTTCGGGTGGGCTCAGCCACTGATCAGCTCTATCACAAAAAAGAAACACACAGGCAGAAGAACAAGCGATTGAGTCTTAAAGTAACCCAGACCTAGCAGGGAGGAATCACGGAGGGAAAACCACATCCAAGCCTGTTCTTTTAAGCAGCAGCAGAGCTGCTGATGCATGTTTTGGCAGTGATCCTGTACCAGGGTGCAAGGTAATGCCTTCCAGCTGTGCTCTGGAGTATGGAAATGTGGCTCTGACAGGGCTGAGAGGGGGCCCGAGTACCCAGCATCTGGATTCTCCCTTTATGGAGAGAAGCTTTTGGCTCAGAAGACGACTCAGTCAACACCAGAAAATGTATCGCTCCACTCAGCTCGTCCGCAAGTTCCACCGATTCTTGGCCAGGAATCCCAGTGGCAGCTGGAGAAGGGGCTTAAAGGCAAGTCTGAGCGGAAGCCAGGGCAGGTGAGGAATGGGGCTTCCCGGGGGCTGGTGACACTCCTCCCCGCCCGTAACTGCACAGGCTGCCATCCCACCTCCCCATCTGTTCACACACCGAAGCCTCCTAAGCCTCAGCAATGGAAACAAGCTGCAAGGGTTGGTTTTCCCCGGCAAGGAGGGCAAAGAAATTATCCCTGTTCTGTCTCTAGGATGGAAAGGTCCCACTCTCTATGGTGGCCTGCTGATGACAGCAAATCTTCTCCATACACTGCTACAGCTGTCATTCTGGAGCAGCGCTTTGTGGAGTGTCTGGATGCCGATCTCAGGGAAGCACTCTTACTGACGAGGGCATCTACTGCATCCACACCTCCTTTGGTGACTGGGCTGACTGTCCTTGGGAGCGCCTCCCACTGCACTACTCAGGCCACATGCTTCGGACAGACCTGTGACCCGGGCGTAAGCCAGTAAGTCAGTGGGTACCCAGCTGCAGTGAGTGGCTTGAGCAGTACACCTCACCAAAACTAAGCCAGTGAAGCACAGCAAGACTTCTCTGAAGAGGGAGCCAGATATTCCTTCCACTGGATTTCAACTGGGAGGGAAACGAGGCTGGGAAGTCACCTTCCCCACGGGAGGGCCCATCTGATCATGGAGGGAGGACAAGTGAGTGCTGGTGAAGTTCTTGCTTCAATATCCAACTATGCCTGGAGGTCCCGTCTGATCTTTTCTGTGACATAAGCCTATACACCTTCCTTCTGATGTGGTAGGTGAAATGGTACCTGCAGGTACGAGGCTTCCTCTGATTCGGACGTACAACCACTTGAAGTGGAACCAAAAGATTCAGAGCAATGAAAACTATGGACCTTCTCTTTCCTCTCCGTTCAGTCCATGCAGGCCTTTCTTGCTCCAGTTATCTGGGGTGAAGGATCTCTAACTGGGCCCCCGTGTTCATGCTCCCTTGCCTGAGCAACCAGCATCAGGCCTTGGGGATGGCATCTTAGCTTCTGCCCTTTCTGGAGGAACCCATTCTGTTCTGTCCAATACCTAAGCTAAACTATCCCCTTCATCACAGTCTTCTACAACCAGGGGAAGAGAGCCTCCCAACTCTGCCAAACATTAGCAGATGACATCATGCCTCTGTCCCCCGCCCCAGCCTCTGGGCCTGGCCCCACTTCCGCTCTCCCTTCTCCCAGACTTACTGCTGCAGGCACCTCTTCCCCCACTTTCCTTTGACCACACTGAGCTGTGAGCCATTTTTAGACACACCAGCTGTTCCTTTCGGCTGCTCCTCCCCATGCCTTCTTTTAACTCCCAACCTCAGCTCCCTCACTCAGCAGATGTAAGCTTCCTGAGGGCTCCGATCCCCACTGTCCAGAGCCAGGCCTGGTGGGCAGCAGGCTGCCCATGGCTGTCTGGTGAAGGAGAGAAACGTGCCTCCCCACCTGACAGGGAGCCCTCACCCCGGGAAGAATGCGGGCTCTACGAAGTGAAGCTACACACAAATTCACAGGGGGAGCAAGAGGATAGGCAGGGCCTTACCATGTCGCCCATGTGGGGCTGGAACTCAAACTTCATTGGGGGGCAGAAGACATTGTTGTACATCTCCATGAGGCGCTGCTTGTCACTGGTGGCATCCAAGTTTTCGACCGCGTTCTCGATGGCATCCAGACCCTCGTGCTTTGACTGTTCCAGATTTAACTCAGCAGACAGGAAGGTGCGCAGGGCCCGGTTTAGGCTAGCATGGTAGCCCAGGTCACAACACTGCTGTGGGAAGGAGAAGACACATGAGCACACCACCGACGGCCCCTCTGCTTGAAGAAAGGGGCAGATCTGACCACACTGGTGCACCTGGCTCTGCCGGAGGAAGAAGGCTGGCTTCTGAGATCTGGATGAGACTTCACAGTGGACTCTCAGGCCAACACTTACGGAAGAGGACCCATAGGACCTGATGGTGTCATTTAATCAAGTGCTGTACAGGGCTATTCCATGCACATGAGAAGGGTTGAGAATTTTCTTCTATTTTCACGTTTATCTGGTGACACCATTTTTGACAAAATGCAACCATAACATGACATCCTGCTATTCCCTAAGGGTCGCAGTAACTCAGACACTATATTCCAACTACACCAGGCCCTCTCAGCATTCAGGGGTCAAAATGCAGAGTGTTCCAACAGCAATTAATTTATACAAAATCAGCTCTAGGCAGGGTCGCCACCCCCACCACCTCCTAGAACACAAATAAGACAAAAGTTCTAAATGTGTTCCTGGGGAAATTCATATCATGAAATGGATTGTGATTTTTCTACAGCAAATGTGAAAAAGAGAGAGAGAGAGAGAAAGAAAGAAAGAAGAAAGAAAGATTGATTTAAAAGAGGCAACTGTATTTGAAAAAGAAAAAACAACTAGCACTAGCAGTAGAGCAAAGCAACCTGAACCTGCTCCTTGGACAGCAGAATGAACAGATTTGGCCAGGCAGGTAGTTCTCAAGGGGTAGCTCAGAGTTCTCAGTTCTGTGCCACACTCAGGCTGCTCTTGAGAAGGCAGCAGAAGGGCAGCCCAAGTAGTAGGATATCGAGCTCCTATCTCGCAACCAAGACATCTATCGATGTGAGATACTAGGATTCTGTGTATGGTCTGGTTTAAAGAACAAGTTCTTCTGGGAGAGCAGAAGTCTGAATATCCTTGGGTTAAATATAAGCCCTAAGCCCCTCCTCAGCAATGGCGCTCTGTAACTCTAGGCAACATTCCCTACCCCTCCTAAAGGACTCAGAGATCCAAATTCTCTGGCCATCCATTATCCCTTAATTGCTTAGCAGTGTTTCGGTCCAGATCCTGAGAAGAAACATCAGAGCAGAATCTATGGCTACAGTAAGGCCATCTGCCTGATTGTCATTTCACTGCATAAGCAAGCATCAAATTAACTCTCCCTCAGCCTTTCCCTCTCATCACGATCACCCCGGGAACAGCCACTATTGGGGAAGAAAAAGCACATGACAGCCTCCTCCTTCTAGGCATCTGATAAGCTCAGCAACAGAGCACCCGTTGGGCTGGGCTCTGGATTCAGCGCCAATAGGCTCTGGCAGGTGCTTAGCTTCTGCAGAGTAACAGCAGTTACAGCTTAACTACAGCCAGAGGATGGAAAGACATTAAATTCCGTGGGGAAGGAAGAGCAAATGGAAACTAGACAAAAGCGGCTGATTGGGAGACTGCACGTGCATCCTCCTCCAGAGAACTAGCCAGGCTGCCCTTGAACCTGCACACCTCCCTGACCAGCTCGCTATAGACCCTGGTGATGAGCGCTACGTCTAAGTCACGTGAGCAGAAGTGATGCTGCCCACACTGTGCATGTGAGGAGAGCTGCGGGGAGCAGATTCCCCTTCAGAAACCATTAGTATTTTTGGAAACTGCCTTTCCTTTCCACTTTCACTATCTCCATCTTAACTCATACCCTTACTTATACCACTGCAGTTTGCTTTATGGTCCTCAAATGTGACTTTTGTTGTGTCCTTGATAAAGAACCTAAAATATATCTCTCTTCCCACTCCCAGGGTAAACCCTACCTCCCTCAGTATTGGAAGAGCAGAGAAATGCTTCTATTCTCTGAGCATATTTACTATACGCCAGTGTACTAGTATAGTATTTGCATTCTACATCTCTAATCCTCATGATTACCCCAACAAGGTTGGTATTTTCTTAGTTTTCCAGACTAGGAAGCTGCAGCTCTGTGACAGTAACTAATCTGAGCAAGGCCACACAGGCTGAACCAACTTCACTCTGTACGCAGTCTGCCCACCCAACAGGAGCTCTTTCCTTCTGTCTCTTCTGCCCCAATCCAATGCCATACTCTGCTTAAAGCAGAGTATCAGAAAAGCACAGGCCCCCAATCAACTGAGTGACTATAAATAAGCCACTTATCCCTCTCCCTCACATAGGGACTCTCGGCCTCAGACTGCTGTAAGCTGCTAACAGAGGACACATTACACATATCTGACACTGTGTAGACATCTAACAGAGACCAATCGTCACCCCCTAAACCCACAGGCCCCTGCCCTAGAGCTCCCAGCTCTTCTTTCCAGAAATTTGTCCCACTCTTCTAACCTTTTGGGATTGAACCTAAATTCTAATTTCTAGCCTTCGGGAAACCAGCCTCAGAACCATGCTCATCTTCAGCCCTCCTGACACAGGATCCTCCCCCGCCCCCGATTCGGTGGCTTGATATTTCCTACCACCCCAACCAGAATGTGAGTTCCTTGAGAGCTTGGCCCATATCTGACTATTGTTTCTGTCCCTCCCCATTAGGTCTTGCTCATAGTAGGTATTTAACAAGGCTCAGCTGATGGAAGCCACAGGAAAATAGCCTCATCAGAAAGCAATGTACATGGGCTGAATACCGACCTAAGTCAAGTAGGTAGATACGGCCCTAAAGCTTTTGTTTTGCTCAAAGCAAGAGCTTTCCAGGCTGAAGCACTGGCCCTATTTACATGACCATTCTGTAGCCCCTCTGTGCCAGTGAATGGGGATCTCACAGTGTTACCCAACTGCCCCGTCTCTGGCTAACCCAGGAGATTTGGAATAGGTTTTCTAGACCCTTGGCCATGTACACACCTGCAAGACAACAGCCAGAAACTGAGACTTTAGCAGAGAAGCAATATCTGGCAAAGTCAGATAAATGAGATTTGAACATTTCGTCCTATTCCACAGAGACTCCCAAGAGTAGAGACAGCACATTAGTTATTTTGCTCACACTGGGGACAAAGTGTGCTTTCTTTCTGTAGCTTCTGATGAGTTCTGTGGCCACCCTGGGCTCCCCTGGCCATCTCTGGGTTATACAAATGTTTGATGAAAACCTCAGGGGAAATCAAATTTTTATATGAATTTAATGACAGCTACCCAGATGTGTGATAACTTGTGTTGATAGCTCATTAACCCTTTCCTGCCTGATATTCTCACTTAGAGACTCCACAGAAGATCTACAAAGACAAATGGGTGTTTCACAGCACCCAGTTCAAGTTGACAGGAAAGAGATAAACAGGCGGCCTTAGTTCACCTCCTTAATACTCTACACCGAGGTCCCTCATCCCCAGCTTGGGCACACACTTATCTTCATCGTCACAGACACTATATGCGTACGCGACACTCACGACACTCCAGCCATGCATGAAGACAAGGGCCTGTTCCTCATTCATCTATCTGCTCTCAGACTGAGAGAGCCAAGGAATACAGGAGAGGAAAACTACAGCCCAACGAGCCTGCAGCTTGCAGACAATACCAAGTGAGTTCAGAATGTCTTTCTGGCCTGGAGTCAAGGTTTTCCTGGTGTATGTCAGATGATCACATGGCTTCCTAGTCTGATTTTAAATCTTATATACTGCTATAGGAAGAAGTTAGCGGCTAGGCCTTGTGTCCATGTAATGGTATGTACAGAAATAACTTCCTTTCACTTAGCCTCAGTACCTTAAACGTGCATGGAGCTTCAGACCCCTAGGAAGGAGGCAAAATGCCACACACAACACAGATGACAATGGACTGCGATAAGCAGGAGGATGTGGCCAGATCAAGGTGCCAACATCCCAGGCTCCACGCTTGCTCCTGCTCTAACTGTTGGTCCATTACCAAAGCACGTTTAGAGTCCTTTTTATTGCACAGAACAGCAAGAAAAAGGAGAAACTAATGATACATGCAAATAGCTTGGAGGAAGCACAGAAATGTACTGAGCAACAGAAATGAAACACAAAACATGTATATATTGTATTATCCCATTTTCTTTACGAAGTTCTACAATAGGCAACACTGATTTACGGTGAAGTCACAGTAGTGGCTGCCGGAGGGTGGGGGACTGACTGGGAAGAGACAAGAAGAACTCTCCAGGGCAAAGAGAATGAATCTTTCATCAAGGTATTTATTCTGTAGCTTGATATTTGATAAAGATGCAGGTTATGAGGGCACAGAAATTTATCAAAATTCTTCAAGCTGTAACACGCAAGTTTAGTTTTTATATGTAAATTATACAGCAAAAGAATACTAAGTAGCAAAGTCAGATAAATTTAGAATTTAGAATACTAAATGGCCCCAAATGGAAAGAAAATCTTGGCTTATGTGATCTTCTTCTTTCTAGCCTTTTCCCCCCAAAAAACATACTATGTGCTCAGTTATACATTAATCACTGGGGGCTTCGAAGGCGAAGTAAGTCCTAGTTCTTGCCCTCCTGGAGCTGAAAGAGGAGACTAAGAGGCCTTCTTCTATTCTTAGCTCTGTGGCTCTCAACTCAGAAATACTCTCTCTCTCTCTCTCTCTCTCTCTCTCCTCTGTTTCACACACCCCACCACCACACATGGGTATGCAAACATGCATGTATATACCTAACATAAAAGTTTCACAAAATAAAATTTAACTATACTAATTTGATATACCCTGATATTTTCTTTCCTATTCTAGTGTAGTCATTCATTTTATTTATTTATTTTTGGGGGGCGGGGGTACCAGGGATCAAACTTGGGTCCTTGCGCTTGCGCAGCAGGCAATGAAACCACTGAGCTAAATCCCCAGCCCTTGTAGTCATTTATTAAAAAAACAAAAACAAAAACAGGTCAAACCCATAAATGAAATTCCATGCTTCCCTGAATGGATTATGAGCCACTGTTTGAAAAACCTAGAGTCTATAAATAATTCTCAGACAAAACTATTACAATGGGTACCCCGATGCTAAGCATTTATAGCCTCCCCAAATCAATATTTACTGAACATTTAGAGCTGAGTAGTGTTAGCTTTTTATAAAAAGAGTAATTAATCTGTCCTCACCCTATAAAAAACAAAACAAAACAACAAGCAAAATAAACATGGTACAACCAAAACACAACAGCAAGGAAAGAAGAGCAAGTTTGCTGCCGTGAGGCCTGGAAAGCCGCCACCCCGGACTTGCTTACAGGCCCCAGCCCCGTGCCCGGCTGGGAGCCAGGGAGGCTGCTGTCCTCTTTTTTAACAGCACTTCAACCACATCCTGTGAAGTTAGCTTAGCAGGGCTTCTTCTTCTTCAATACACTGGGAATAAACAGCTTCTGAAGGGTTGGAAGGGAGGGGAATGGGAAAAAAAATAATCAAGATATATTATGTACAGGTACAAATTTCCTACAACGAATATGATCAATATGCACGACAGGTATGTACCGATAAAAAATAGCTTCTTTTGCTGGTTTTAAAACACGTGTTCACACCTGATGAAGGGTCTAAGGATTCCATAAGTTGTGACCAATTCAGCAGCAGTCCCTTCCTTCCCTGGTGAAACAGCGGAAAAGTTGCCCAGGGAAGAGCAAGAGGCAAACGGGTGGAAGAGGTGTGGCACCTGTATGGTCTGATTCTTTAAAAAATAAATGCTAGATAAATAGCAGAGATTGAGCCTAAGAAAGAAACGATTCTCTTCGGCAGGCAGAGAATAGGCCTCTTTCTCAACAGTGAGGAACTGTGCTGAGCAGGAGAAAGGATCTTGTCTGGGGCTTTGACCTCCACTGAGGGACAATGTTCAGATTGGCATCAGCAACAACGAGAACGAAGATGCGCCTGAACCCAGACCTGGGCTCACTTAACCAGTGAAACAGTGACACTCGGGAGCACTGAGAGGCCAGAACCTACTGAATCAAACTCCACGTCTGAAGGGAGACAGAAATCTGTATTTCAGTAAAGTTTCCCAAGCAACTCTGATGTGGGTTCTAGTCCTGCTCTTTAGTTTGCTGAGGGCAGAGGAGCAAGAAACAAAGCAGAGCTTCACAGCACAGGAATGACAAGCCCAGATGCCCAGCTGGTTACACAACAGTGAATTTTAGACCACAAGGTTGTGAAGTGTGGTTTGCTTGTAGAGAAACCAAGGCCGGCCAGCAAGCACAGTCTGCCCAGAGATATGCAAAGCCCAGCTGCTGCCGCTGCCACTGCCAAGGACCTGAGACCAGTGTCAGGCTCAGGCAGGGTGCTAGAGTACACCTGGGGCCCTAGAGAGTGGGACGCCAATGCTCTCTGAGCTGGCTCCCCAGTCCTCACTTTGATGGCTGAAGGGTTACACTGGTTTTTTCGGAAGCAAACCTTCACTGGCACGTCTTAGGTATACGTGATAACACTCATCACAGGGATTCTGCACCTGTACACGACAGCTTGCTTCTTTTTTCCCCACCTCCCTCTCCGACCCCTCTTCCCCTCCTTATTTACAAAAGCTTTGTTTCCATTTTTCCTTCTATTCTTTTTTCTTGTCCCCTCTTTCCTTACCCCTCCCCCCTCCCTAGTTCCCCTTCTGATTTGAACATTTTCTTCCCATTTCCCAATATCTATTAAGCATTTTGGTCCTTATCTCCACTTTTGGTTTCTCACACCAGAGAAACAATGCGGAATTTAAACATGTGTGTCTGATTTATCTTGCTTCAACTTATGTTCTCAAGGTACATCCATTTAGTGTAAGTTACACTATGTAGCTTCACTTGGAACTGGCTTAGCACTTAGGCAGATTGAGATCTTCAGGGGAGAAGGACTGTAAGACTCATGTAAGGTCTGAAGAGAAGCAGCAGGCCAAGGAGGCAGGCACTGACCCATAAGGCTACAGACAAAAGGCTGTCCTTGCCCTAGGCAAAACATACCTCCCACTAACCCGCTTCTCTCAGTCATCTTTGTGCCACATCTTGGCAAGGACGGGTGAGATGTTAGCGGCATCTGGATACCTTCTCAACCAGACCCTAACTTGCAGTGCACTGCAATCTAGATACCCTTGTGCAGTTAAATTTCTTAACCCTCTGGACCACTAACTTCTTCATCTACAAACTGGAGACAACACTGCTTATCACACAAGAGACTCCTGAGAAACACTCACTGCTATATACATATAAAGTATGGCATCCTAACCCTGGTTCCTGTCATCATTTCGCTGTCCAAGTTGTGGATGAATGGGAGTGTTTCCTGGCAGGCAGAAGAGCAGAGTGACTGTGAGCATGGGTTAGTAATCAGACCTAGGTGCACATTTTGCCTCTGTCACTTATTAGTTCTGGGTAAGCCATCTGAACTCTGGGTGTGAGCCAATAAAAGCAGAGACGATGCCGTTCTCCCAGGACTGTGGAGAGGAGTAAAGGAGATAAAGTGTTGAGTGTACCACCTGGTACTCAGCACATGGCCAGCCCTAGGGATCAGGCTACCCTCTCTGTAGACTGTTCTCTAATCGCCCTGGGATGCCTGGACAACAGACGAGGGGAACGTGTGAGCATGATTCTGAATCCAGGCGAGAGGTGTCCACAGGCCCCCTGGCTCTCAGCACTTACATCAATAAGGTCGGACAGGTCGTGGATGTAGTACTTGAAGACAGATGCATTGGTCGCCTCCAAAGCCAGCAAGTACTCATTCCGGGCTTTAATGGCCTTCAGCTTATTCTCTGTGTACTTCGCTTGGCGCTGAAAGGGAATCAGAAGTTCACTTCTCCCTTTTTTTCTTTTTAAGGGGAGATTGTTCTCTGAGAAATGAAAGTACAGTTCATTCAAGAACCACAACTGTGCTGCTACTCCCCATGCGCATCTGCTTTAAATTGGGTTCTAATTCTGATTCATGAGATTCAAGGGCATAATGTAGATCAATTCAGGAAAGGTTAATGAGCCTCCCTACTTCACACGCATGCCCCACTTTGATTCTATCTTCAAATACCGTTCTCCATCCTTACACTGCCACCCTGGAGGAGGTGCTGCTACCTCTTCCTGCCCCTGAACCCTTGACGCCTAACGCCAAACAGAAGGTCTAGAGTCACACACACACAGCCGAAGCCCTAGGATATTCCACCCGACTAGGAAAGTGGGCTGGGAAAGGTTACTACTGGTTCTTATCTGCTAAAGGGTAAAAGCTTGGTGGCCACGTGCCAAGTTCTTCCACTACTAGGATTCCAGCCAGGGTAGAAGCACCCTAAAGAACCCGAGTTTCCTTGTTTGGCTCTTCATGGAGCCTCCTGGGAAACTATCAGTCCTTCCATCTAGAACATCCCTCCTGCCTCTGCAGTTGCTGGAGCATACACACCTTCTCCTTCATCTTCTCAATCTTCTTCACCGAGCTCCGCCGGACATGTTTCTCCTCGATGCGGACATTGGCTGTAGAATCAGGGGAACGCGGGGTCTGCCGGTCCTCCTGCTTCACGGATTTACCAATCTGCTTCTCCTCTTGCTTCTCCGCCTCCTTCAGCTTGCTCTGCGCACTGATGCTGTCGGCATTGTACATGTGATATGTCTTCATGACCTGCAAGACACCCCGCCCCACCCCAGAGGTCAAGCCAGGAGGGTCAACTCTGTGGTGAGGACCAACACCCAGGCCTCTCCCTCACGAGCAACGTCCTCATCCTCCGAGGGAAAGACCCTCAAGTGTTTGGTTCAGCAAATGGTACATATCAAAGACTGTTCCAAAGTATGGGAGAGCAGTATTGGAACTGAGCCACTGTGTCTCACGGAAGTGACTGTGTGTACTATTTTCTTCTATTTATTTTAACTTGGAATCATTATTTTTACCTCACAGTGCTGAGTAGGCAGGAAAAATGGCGCCTCTCTTAGACCCTGAGGGCACGTCTCTCCGGGTAGGATCCCCCAAAGTAGGCGGTGCAGTAGCCCATACTTTTTGTACCTTTCAGATATAAACTGAGGAGGAAGAAAAGGCTCCAAAAGCTCTCTACCGGCCGCCCGATCTACATCAGACACCTTCTCATGTAACCAGAATCATGGCAGCAGTGACGGCAAGGGCAGCCATCATCTACTGAGCAGCCAATATGTTCCTGGCTTTGCCAAGTGGCACACACATTTGTCTATTTTATCTGTGTGGCAATTCTATCATACAAACAATAACCCCATGGGTACTGTGAACCTGCATGATCCAGGTAAGAAGATGATGGGAAGGAATAAAATCTTTCTCAAGTGCAACTAGAGTTGCCACAAGAAGGAAGTAATATAAAAAGAGAAAGACTCAACTTTCTAATTTTCCATCAAAGCAGCTGTCTAGGAATCTAATTCCACTACTTAGCAAGGAGGCCAGGAAGCCTGGAACTCAAGCTTCTTTCCAGTCCTCTCGAAACTACTCCCAGTCACACAGTGCCTGCCCAACTCTGCTGGAGCTTTCTGTTTCCATGCAAGAGCTTCTAGCTGGGAATTACAAATGCTTGCTAATAAACCAAGCAGTCTGAAGTGGAAGAGCACCGAAATTCCGATGCCATGGGACCTCTTTGAGAGGGAGAAACCGAGTGGAGGAGTTGGGTGGATGGGTACATTGGGTGTGCAGCTGGACAACGGAGGAGAGCAAGGACACAATGTCAATTTGAAGCCCTACACTTAGGCCCTGCTGTATGTTGGGGGCTTTCTGTTCACCACCTCATTTAGTCCTCACAACTCTATGAAAGATATGTTTACTATTTCCGCTTCAAAAGATGAGGAAATAGGGCTCAGTCACACGACCAAATGGGAGAGTCAGGATTCAAACCTACGCCTGACAAACTCCAAAATCCACATTCTGGCCACCAAGTGACAGTGACTTTCCTCTGCCTAAGACTGGAGCTGAAATACTGTAGTTGGAAAGAAAGATTGAGCAAAGTCAAGGGAGTCTTGAAAAGAGGAACTGGCTTCATTCACTTTACTGTGAGACACTAAATACTGAGTTCATGTAGCTCTGCTCCCTCCCCAGGCCACACTAAAACGTTAGAAAAGTTTTCATGGTTACTATTTTTAGTATAAATTGAGGAAACAAAAAAAATGGAAGCAGGCTATGACAAGCAGTAGGCGAGCAATAACTGACCGATGGAATTCTGAGCCAAAAGGAGGGAGAGTTGAGAAGCGACTGGACACATCCCGACACCGGCGAGAAAGCACGGGCAGCAGGAGGAAGTGGGAGCCAAGAGGAATACTGAAAGCCCAAGAACTATCAGGCCCCAGATCTTCCCCTCATCACATGAGAAGCCTAGGAGTTTATCAGGAAGGTTCTCTGCACCAGAGAATATCGGGCTTAGCCGATGGGTACGAACGTGCAAGGAGGATCAACAGCCAAGCTCTGTACTGCATGTTGAGATGGCTCAGACCTCCTCACAATTCAGCCCCTATAAGAAGTGGGAAATCAAAAGAACCATGCCTCAGCAATCTGACCCTCCAAGACAAAAGAGAAAGACACGCTGATGCTGGAGTCTCCCCAAGACACGACCCAGGCAGATCACCCTGGTCCGGTGAAAGCCATGGTTGACCAGTGCTGTTTAGTGCCTCATTTTCAAACAGGAGCAGGCAGCTGAGGATAACCAGACATTTAAGGAAAATATCTAATAGGGAGTAGTACCAAGACCAAGACCCAAACAAGACATTGAGAAGAAACAAGGTATACAGAGAGAAGAAACCTTTGAAAGCAGTCTGTCAGTAAGAGCCCCAGAGAGATGAAGGAGAAATGAAGACAGTGTCATGAAACAAGGGCTGGCTGGGGAGGAGGGGCTCCTGGCAATTAAGATTCAACCCAAGTAATTCTCCAAGGAGCCCGATTCATGCCCTTTCTCTGTGCAGACATGTACGAGCTCTCATCACCTCATTTGTTTACTTGCTGCTATATTCTTGTCTCCCCCTATTAAAAACTAAGTGTCTTACATTAGGGACATCTCTGATTTGTTGCTGAATCCATGACGCCCTGTTCCAGGGTCAGACAGACAAACAGAGCTGAGGAACCATTGGGGGCCGTTGTTTTGAGGGCACAGGTGCTGGGCACCAGTCTGAAGAAGCTCTGCAAGCAAACAGCTGCTGCTGCAAGTCCAGGGACATATGCTCATGGGCAGCACCAGGACATAAACCTCCGGGGTGACAGCAGCCCTGGTGTTCCAACGCCTCTTCTTTCTCTATCAAGCCTAGGGTTTCCCTGACTTTTCCTACCCAGCCAATCCCACGTGGCATCTGTGCCTGCATACACAGCACATGACAGAGGCTTCCTGGGCTTCTCAAGACCCAGCCTCTGACAATCAAGAGCTCCTGGGGAAGAAGTGTGATGCCTGCAAAAGCATCCCTGGAGCTTCAGTTGGAAAATGCAAACTCCATCCACCACGGCTCCCCAGCCCGCCCGCCTGCTCGCTCGCTGTGTAGAAGATGCTTCCTGAGACTGCTCTCTCAGCAGCAGGTGTGGGAAGCAGCCCCTAGCACAAGGTGCCAAGTCAAGAAAATCAAAGGCTCTTCGGGCAGAGACGAGAAAGGTACAAAGAGGCAGCTGGTCACTTATGGAAAGACTCTGGGCCTCTTGTCCAAAGAGGTTTTTCTCTGGAAACACCTGGGCTCTGCCCCTTGGCTTATCAGTGTTCAGAAGCATTTAAACTACCAATCCTCGGGTAATCAGTCCTTCAAAGGAAGTGTTCACGGACATCAAGGGGGAGATGTGAGGTAAGAACAGCATTGAAAATATGGTAATTTTTTGTGTGTGGGTGTGTGTTTTTGTGGGGGGAGGTACTGAAGATTGAACCCAGGGCCTATAGGCAGAGCTCTATCCTAAGGTACATGCTCAATCTTTTTCTTTTTTAATGCTAGCAAAGTTTTACCAAAAGTAGGAAAGGAGTCAGGCTCTGCAGAGCAAGTTTGGGCCAAGTAAATGTAGGAAAAGAAGCACACCCTACAGCATGAAGGCGAGCCATCCTCGCAAGAGAGAACATAGTGGTCTTTTTTTATTTTTTTATTTTGAGAGGCTCACGCAGTTGCCCAGGTTGGCTTTGAACTTGTGATCCTCCTGCCTTAGCTTCCCAAATGGTGGGATTACAGATTTCTACCAGCACACTGGTGGTGAGCTTCATAGAACTTTAATTTCCTTTTTCTCATGCCCACAGATAAATTCTATTGCCTAAAGGGTCACTGAAAGAAGAGGCCCTTCCCTGCTTTCCTGAAGATCAAGTAAGGAAGATGATCCTTACAAGAAACTCTCCCTTATTCTCTTCTTAACTTCCCTGAGCGTGTAGAGCAAGGGGCTTCCCAAAGCCAGCACACAGAAGTTCCAGCTTCCTACGTGATGAGATCACTACCGCATGCAGGGTGACTAATCATCTTGTTAGGACTTTCCTAGTTTCAGCACTGGAAGTCTCATGTCCCAGGCTTTCCGGGACAGCTAGTCACTCTAATTCTGTAGTGTCTTTATTTGGAACCAAGCTCATCTCTCCCTTCAAAAGAACTCTTAATTCTAGTCTGTGAACTTTCTAATGTCCTACAGAATCTCCACCTCACCCCAGAAAGAATGGGTGCTACTATGAAATCAACCAATAACAAGTACTGGAGGGGTTGTGGGGAGAAAGGAACCCTTCTCCACTGTTGGTGGGAGTGTAGACTGGTGCAACCACTGTGGAAATCCATATGGAGATACCTCAAACAACTAGGACTGGAAGTCCATTTGACCCAGGTATTCCTCTACTGGGTATCTTCCTCAAAGAATTAAAAGAATCATACCACAGTGATCTATGCACACCCATGTTTATAGCGGCATAGTTTGTTATAGCTAAAACTTGGAAACAGCCCAACTGCCCATCAACTGGAGACTGGATAAAGATGTGCTTTTTGTATAAAATGGAGTACTACTAATGTCCTACAGAAACTCAAAACTCTGTCGATCCTCAATTATAGCCTGATATTTCAGAAGCATGACTGTCCTAGTCCTCCTAACCTAGGATATAGAGACAGCAGCACATGGACAATATGGGACAACAGGGTCACAGAGGTAAGGGTATCCCCAAGTTTACACAGCTAGTTAGTGCTCAACACGGAGTAGAATCTAGATTGGTAATTCAGGAGACTGGTTAGCAGACACATGCTAAGGGGGGCTGTCCTGTATGCTGCAGAGTTCCAACAGCATCCGTGGGCTCTACTCATTAACGGGTAGCAACGTCTTCCACTTCCTCAACTGTGACTGCTAAGAATGTCTGAAGACACTGCCAAATGTCCCTTGGGGCAAAAAAGGTGACCCTGTATGAGACCGTGCTGCCTTCTCTAAACCTTTCTGGGGTCCTCTACTCTCTTTCTCTTCCCATCGCCTACTAGGGGAACATGTCAAGTTTATTTAAGCCTTGGACAAATCACAGGAGCATGCACCAACTCACTTCTTGGCAGGGAACACCACACTCAGCCAATTCTCAGACTTTACACTCTGCACTGGCTGTGGCCTCATGACCTAGAAAAGACTGCAGCTGGAGGCACCACGTGGCTGTGCTCGGACCACAGCAGCAAATTCCAGGTGTTCTTCCACACTCCAGCACATCCTGAACCCTCTCACTTACCCCTCAGATCAAAGCTCATGAAGAGACCTAGGATCCTGGGCAAAAGCTAACAGATCCTCAGATACCATTCTTTCTCTGTTGCCCACAGCCCCAGAGCAGAACCAGCATCTGGATTTGAGTTGGTTTGGAGTTTGCAGGTTATCCAATCCAATTCTTCCCAGAAACAGCTACACATAACAGAGTCCCAAGATGCTTAGAGGAAAATAAAAAGGACTCCCATAATAACATACGTCATTTATATCTTGGTGAATTCTCTGCCAGAAGAAAGGAGTAATAGCTCATCTTAGTGCCTACAAGATGCTCTAAAAATAAAGAAATAAGCATTGAAAAGATAGTTCAGGAAACTCATCGAGTCTGCAAATGGTTTGTGTCAATTTGCTTCTATTTTTAAAAAGCCTTAACTTGAGAGAAGCGAAAAGTGGGAGGTGAGCCTAAGGGTGCCATCTATCTACTTGGCTTCAATGCAGAAGAGTCACAGTGCAGAAATTCAAAACAAACAGAGCATCATGGAGAAAAGCAAGATGACTGCCTTGCTTAATTGTTAACAGTTGCCATAACAGAATGGCCACACCTAGGGTTCTGGATTAAGAGCATGGAATTCTCTGATCCCAAAGGCCTGAGATGCACATCACCACTGCCTGCTTTTCCTATAAAGGGAAGGAAGGAAGAAAGAAAGAAGGCAAGGCAAGGGAGGGCTAAGCAAGAAAAGAGAAAATCATTTTTACCTCTAAGTAGAACGGGGCAACCCTGGAAAATGACACACAGGGCTGACAAAGCAGAGCTAGGGAAGGGATCTCTAAAAGATGTTAGCTGTACAAGTGAAATATTCCCCTTATGGCAGCAAAAATTTGCTTGGTGTGCACGTGTGTGCGTTTGTTTTCAGCACAATTAACAAGACATGGCTGGGGAAAACACTAGCACATCTCAGTCCACGGACATCATGTGCCTGAAGTGCCAGTCACTTCAGAACGGACTGTGTTCTCTTCTCCAGGCCCACAACCTGCCTCCTCGCTGAGGTTTTCACTCTAGGAAGTGGTGCAAAGCTCTCTCTGCCTGAACTGTTCCCTCATATTAGGACACTTAGAAATCGGTTTCCCTCTCAAATCAGATCAATCCAAGCTCTGATGCAAGACTTGGACCATAAATTCCTTCCAACAGGCACAAATTAATGGTGCAACACTGTTCCTTGTCATGTTTGGGGCCCCTGGTTGCTCACTAATGGTGTCAGATGTTCTGGTGACCTAGGTCTTGGCTGGTCTCTTGGGATAACGTCCCAGATGAGGCCAGAGTGAGCTTGCACACTATTTTGGAAAGTATTTCCCGGCTCATTCAGTTTTGAAAAACGAGATGGGTGGGGTCACCCCACTGGGGAACATGCACTGTCCACAACCTCAGCTCAGTTCTGTTGCTGACGTGACTATGGCTGCAAATTGCCAAACGCTGCTTCCTGCTACTCGTTAAAAGAGCCAAGCAACCCCACTGATTTACCGAGTAGAGCTCATTCAGGACCTTCATCAAATCATCTTGGAGCTGCTGGCCGACTTCTTTACTCTGCAAAGAAAGAAGAATGAAGGTTAACTGGGAACCAGAAGGAGGGAGGCGGGGGCAACAAAGGCAAAAGCAGCACTGGCTCTACAAATAACACAGATTCAATTAAGGCCCATTATTTAGCCCAGCAAATCAGATAACCACTCGGATCAGACCCAATTATGATCAGATTACTTAAAGAGTTTTAATAAAATGAAACGTGTCCTTTCTATAGCCTAGCAAAGGCAATTGCGTGGAGGGAAAATGGGTTATAGGGTTTGATTTTTCAATTGGTCCCCAAAGAGCAGGTCTGAAAGCCACATCCTGCCTAGCAACTGTTGTTAGGTGGAACATGTGTTCTCCGATACTTGTAGGCAAACATTCCAGAGGATTACAAAGGAAAGGAAGATGTGTAAGAAGATGAGCTAGGAAAAAGTATATACACGTGCAAGGTCTTCAAAGTCCTCAGCTAAACAAAACTCCAAGCAGGAAGGGATCACACTCCTTACTTGCTTTACTTCTACCCTATACTCCCAGAGCAGTGGTTGCTAGTGCTGGATGCTTGCAAGATTAGCTGATGTTACTTGATTCTGATAGGCTAAGGGGTCTCTACCTGGTTAATCTCAAGCAGTGTTCATTCTCAGATTCTTTGCTACTGTCGCCCAAGGCGGGTACCTAACCACACAGAGCAGTAGGAACACAGATAATGAGGAAGAAGGAAGCCAGTAATGCCTGCTATAGGGAACGTTGCGCCAAGTCCAAGAGAACAGGGGCTAAAACCGATTGGCACCACTGCACTTTGAGGGAAGAAGCCCTCATCTTATGTTCTGCCAGCTCCTTCTAGTTTTTACTACTGAATATTCAGACACCAGCCACATCCTTCTAAGAGGAGGTGTGATGCTGCCCTGCAGGGCATGGCTCCCAGGCAAGAAGCGGCCTTTACTCAGAAACAATCACTTCAGAGCTTGCTTTTTGCAGGATTTACCTTAAAAATACTTATTTTTATTTCAAAAGTAATATATACTTATTAAAATAAGGAAACTATAGAAATAGCAAGAGAAAAAAATAATCCTTAAATATCTACCACGAAGAAAACATCACTGTTGTATCTTTTTCTAATTTTCTCTCTTTCATTCTTATTTCTACAAAGTTAGGATTCCATTATAAACACTGTTTAGAAACTTAATTTCCTTAAGCGTTCTTTTGCAAATGTTTCCCCATGTGTTAATCCTCTATAACATTTTAGTACAATATATTGATGTAGTTCCTATTCTGGACTTTGCAAAATTTTGTGATTTTAAAAAAAATACTGTATTAAATTACTTTCCACAGGGGCCGGGGATTTAGCTCATTGGCTTCGCCGCCTGCTGCATAAGCGCAAGGACCCGAGTTCGATCCCCAGTACCAAAAAAAAAATTACTTTCCACATAATCTATGCACAAACCTTTCATTACTTTCTATTAGAAACAACACTGCTGGGTAAATGAAACTTCACTTATATCATTAAACTGCCCTTAAGAAAAACTGTGCCAATTAAAAATACTGCCAGGGGCATGTGAGAACGCTAATTTCACTTTTCTGTCTTGACAATTTGATGTGCTACCCTACTATAATTTGTAGTCCTTTGGTTCTAGTAAGCTTGAGCATTTAAAAAACATGCTGATTAGACATCTTTTTATGGTTTGCCACTTCTCTATAAGGAATTCTCTGGTCATTTTTTTCTATTAAGGTGTTCACTGTGGAATATAACACAGGCGTGACTTCCATCATGCGCAGCCATGAGTTCTTACACCTGGTGGTAGGGAGTGGGGTGGAAGGGACCCTAAATTAACAATCTCAGGCGTTTCCTTCTATCCTCAGATCTCCTACACTTGCTATAATCTTTCTGGGTCTGTTTTCTCTTCCATACTATGAAAGGCTTCAGCTCAAGCTATCCCTCAGGTCTTCCAATCTCTGCCACTCTGATTCTACAAGCGCTCTTGCCTGCTCCTAGGGTCTGTATCAGATTCCAATACAACCCCTTGCAGTATAGGGCTGGTGGCTGGCTTCGCACACACCGTCAATGGTAATAAGCATGTTCTTAGGGACCCTGATGCTCTACAAAATGGAGGGCTTCAGGAGCACCTTGCAAGTTCCCTCATCCAGTGACCTCAACTGCTGGACCAGAAGCCAGGAGAGAGAACACCTTTTATCTACAACCCCGTTCACACTCCAGCCTCGGTGAGCAAAGCTGAGCTTCACTGAAGCAGCAGAGGCTCAAGGAGGTAAGGCTGGGAGAAATGACTCACTGCTAGCCTCAGTGTCAGCAAGAGGGTCAGGAAGTGACCATGAGTATCACTTCCCACCACACTGCCCTCCTGCCTCCAGGCCAGCTTTTCCTACCCTCTCTCCTTCCGTTGAAATGGCAGCGGTTAAAGGAGAAAGCTCCTGATCCTCTACCTTGTTGCTGACCCCGACTTCCATGCAGGAGAAGCGAGAGGGAGGAGGCAGGGAAGGCCTAACCAATAAAACAGCAATTAGGCCAGGCAGATGTTTCCTTTCATGTACTGATTAGTTGGGAGGACCACTCCACTAGAGCCCTATTTATTTGAACAGGCTGCTGAAGAGATCTGACCGCCACTCCCGCGGGCAGAGGGCTGGGAACACACATGGAGCTGGCTCAGTTAAAATGCACCACAAGCCCCCGCCATCAGGAGCCATTCGGACCCACTGAGAGACGCAGGAAATGGCCAGGGTCTCTCCTTGGGTAGATGATAAAAGGCTGCCCTTTCTCCGTTTGGGAAACTTTAACTGTGTGCCTTTAGGGGAAAGTGTAGCCCAGGAAGGGCTCCCGTGCTGGCCACTGCGGAGGGACTGATGGAGCTGGGAAGCTGCACCCGGCCCCACCCAAAGACAAGGGCACTTTCATTCCTGGGAACAACAAACCTGGCAGGCTGAGCACAGGACAATGAAGGCTGCAGAGCCTTTCCATTCCCAAAGAAGAAGCTAGGGGTTTCTAGGCAGGGAACAAAAAGAATTTACAGTCCAGTCTTTGTGAACCAATATACAGCCTGCATCTCTTTCCTTTCAAATTTCTTGGAAGAGAATGAGTCATCTAAACATTGCAGGAAACCAAAGAGAAGTTGGGGGAAAAAATTACTTCGAGCAGTTTTTCTCTTAAATGTTTGCATAGTAATCTTTGGCTAGAAAAAAAAAAAGAAAGATGCCTAAATTTAGGGTCAAGATGTGGTACAGCTAACAGTGCTGGTTCTAGAACAAGAAGTGTGATGGTCTTCTATTCTGAAACTTAGCACAGCCGTTTGGCAGGAGTGTTTCACGGGTCCCCACGCTGCTGCTGTACAGCCACGGTGGCGCTGGCTGGAAGGCACTGAGATCAAAACAACCAGTTGTGCGCTAACAAAATGGACAGGGAATCCTCCTCCCTTTCTAACAGATACCAGCACTGGACAACAGAGCCTAAATGCACAGATGCATCTCCCCCAAGAGCGTAAGGTTTCAAGGTCTCTGTCAGGTGACGTGGTCTGGGCCCCCTGGATGCCAGGCTGGTCACACGTCCTCGGCCCTCTTTAAAATCAGTCCAGCTCCTGAGCTTCCATGGGTTTGTCTATAGCTTTTCCAAAGAACATCAGTTATAGAAGGGTTTACAACGAGCCTGCATCAGTGAGATTACCTATTACCCAGTTCTCTAGTTGTTCACATCAGCACGGTGTATTTCTTAAGAAGGGATGTGGTACGGCTGCCTTTTTTTTTTTTTATATTGGCTATATCTATATGTTAAGCTGTATTATTTGACAGGCATAAAATTACCCCCCATTTCTATAGAAGGAACAAAAAAGAGGAAGGCATGTCTCTCCCGAGTGGTGAGAGCTAATTTCAGCCCCGTCCCAAGGCTGAGGCTGTCAGCAGGTAGAAACACAGAGTCATTTAGGTCTGGCCCGATTAGCCTGTGTCAGCGGTTTTCCAAAACAGAATCCAATTTTCAAGGGCACTGGTCTCCTCCACTAGTGCTAACATTCCCCCGCTCTCATAGATACTTCAGAGCCCAACTGTTGAAAAAAAAGTTAAAAAACTGAATTTTGTTTACAGATTTCAGAAGACAGAGACACGAACTTGTCTATTGAGCTCTGGTAGCAGGAGAAACACACAACTAGACACCGGCTGAGCGTTTCGGGGCCCTGGCTCACCACTTTGAAGAGGCCAAGTTTTCTGAGCTGGTGCTCTGCCCAAAATGCTTTCTTCCATGGGGAGAATGGGTAGGGCTACAGGGAGTGGCTGGTAGGTAGCAAGGCAATACTACACCCTGAATCTGGCCTCTCTCCCTCACCAAAACAGGGATCCGGGCAGGTCAGAGCTCTGGAATGACCTTGCGATTTCCCCTCCACACTCCTTGTATACCCACCGAGAGGGCCTTTTCTACTCCCCACTCACTTAGCTGGACAGGACAGCAATGATGGCTCTGGGAAGGCTGAGCTGCAGTTAGCTGTTGTATCCAACTTGCCAGAAGCAGAAATCTGATTTCAAAATATCCAGTGATTGCATAGTAATCGCTTTTCTTTAAATTTGCCTTTCTAAGTTACAAATGGATATTTCAGGTAATAATGATATTGCCACAGTATAAGTGACTCCCAAACCAGTCACATTCCCTTTTTAAAGAATCCCTTGAGTTTGCAAGCACCATAAAAACTAATCACACCAGCAGCTCCTTCACCCAGAAGTTAATGGGTATTAAACTCTCAGGGATAAAAGTCATATTTTATAAGAAATGTCAGAAACCTGAAACAATCTAAGACCCAATACTTGTTTTAAAATTCACGTGCTTCCATTAGATATCTGTTGAATTATCTAAAGAAACTAGTACTGAAAAAAGAAATCCCAAAGCTACTAAAATAGGAAGCTGTCTATAACTAATGGAAGAGATAGGTTATAAGGTTTTAAGCATCTTTCTGTCTCCCATGGTGCACAGCAGCCATAAAACAACGAATCATGGGGGACTGGCGGTGTGGCTCAGAGTAAAGCACCTGCCTGGTTCATGTGAGGCCCTGGGTTCCAACCCCAGCACTGCAAAATCGTCATCAGTTGAATTAATTACATCGAAGTTTACGGTAAACTTAAACACTATGTTTTCACTCAATGACAAGAATGAAATTAATACGGATGGGTGTGGTGGTGTATGCCCAGCTCTAAGAAGACTGAAGCAGGGAGGATCACTATGAGTTCAAGGCCAGCCTGGGCTACATAGTGAGACCCTGTTTCACAAAATTAACAAAACAGGGTCAGGGACATAGCTCAGTGGCACGGAGCCTGCCTCGCAAGCACAGGGTCCTAAGTTCAATCCCCAGTACCACAAAAAAATAAAATTAAATTAAATTAAATAAAAAAGAAATGCTTGGGCTGGAGATTTAGCTCAGTGGCAGTGTGCCTGCCTTGTAAGTGTAAGGTCCTGAGTTCGATCCCCGGTACCGGGGGGGGGGGCACACAAAACACATAAAACAATAAAAGCTTTGTTTTTTTTCATGTAGATGGTTAAACCGAGTGCCAGAAGAGGTCACCCACATGAACTTTCTCTGGTTACAGTTCACTGACAAGTCCAAAGGTTGGATGACTTTCCAAGGTGACACGGCTGTTCAGAACCCCATCTAGGGTGATGTACACTATTAGAAGAGGGTGAAGTGTGCAGGCTCCAGAGTGGGAATGGGATCCTGCTTCTCCCCGCCAAGTACTCTGCCTTAGCTTCCCGGCTGTAAACTGGCATAATAATCCCGAGCTGAGAATATAGCTCAGTGGTAGCATACTGGCCTAGAGCACACAAAGCCCTGGATTAGACACCCAGCGCCGGCCCCCCCAAATCCTCTTGTAAGATAAATCCTAAAATAGGACAAGTGATGTAAAGTGCTTAAAACAGAGTCTAGTACCCAGTATGTGGAACAACTGTTAGCTAACATATAAATATTAGCATTCAGCCCTTCCAACAGCCACTCGAGTGCTCTTTCCCCCAAACTGTGTCCCCGTTTGTGTAGCTACCCATGCTCAGGACAATGCCCTATGGCGCTGGGAAGGCCCGCAGAAGACACACCCTTCCAACGAGGGCTCTGTGGACCCACAGGGAAGAAGGTTCTTTTATTTTTCTGAGGTCTGATGCTGAATAACCTATTTTTCTGCCCAGTTTCCACAAGAACAAAAGTGACTTTGACATTTTTTTGGTAGTACTGAGAATTGAACCCAGGGCCTTCACACTGAGCTGTATTCCCAGCCCTTTTTTATTGTTTATTTTGAGATGAGGTCTCCCTAAATTGCTGAACTGCTCAGGCTAGGCTCGAACTGTCGATTCTCCTGCATCAGCCTCTTAGAATGTTGGGATTAAAAGCATGTGCCACCAGGCCCAACTACAGCGACTCTTTAAAAAGTACATGATTTTCCGGAAGAAAGAGAATGAACAAAACAAAAGTAAGAAGTACAAAAAGATCGCACAAAAAAAGTGTTTAGCAGATAGGCGGAAATGTGCAAAGGAAGGACACTCACTGCCTAGGTTGGAGAATACCAAGCCCACCCATCGTCAAGTCCTGGTTTACTGAGAGCCCGAACCTCTCTCCTCTGGGGCACTTGCTTCTGAAAGCTATTTTCTTAAAGCTTTTCCAGAAGCTCTGGAACATGTATGCAGTCACACATGATAACCCACAAGCAGTGCTGGTGGTTCAGGGGGAAAATCGGTTCTTTGGCCTAACAGAACTCTGTGAATTCAGCTCCGACCTGCAGTGCACACTCACTGCGTACACTCTGTTACAGTGACCAAAGCCTCTTGTCAGGGAAACACACAATTGAGACAAGATTGGGTCCCAACAGACTGGGACAGGAGGGGCATGGGGGAAAGAAGAGACTGAAGACTCTGCTCTCCTAGGACCTCTGCCAGACAGTCCTTCACGGCGGCCCCAGTCTCTCAGAATGACCCAGCCTAATACAGCTCAAAACAGCATCCCTTAAAATGAAAGAGAAAATCATATCTGGGCCTTCATTTCCTCTTTCCCCCTTTGTTCTTTTTATGGTACTGGAGACTGGAACCTGGGTTCTTCACATTAAGCTACATCCCCAG
Organism: Heterocephalus glaber; assembly: GCF_053883595.1. Lineage (NCBI taxonomy): Eukaryota > Metazoa > Chordata > Mammalia > Rodentia > Bathyergidae > Heterocephalus > Heterocephalus glaber. Next base: position 42,017,752 of record NW_028258372.1, on the reverse strand, counting down.
CTCCTTTAAAAAAATTTTTTTGAGACAGGGTCTCACTAAATCACTGAAGTTCCCCAGGCTGGGCTTGACCTATGGTCCTCCTGCCTCAGTCTCCCAGAGTGCTGCAATGACAGACATGCCCCACCACATTAGGTTGTCTTCATTTCTTATACCACCACTGTGATTTTTTCCTGGCAAATTTCCATCATTTCCTCTTCTAGATAATGACCCGAGGAAGGGTGTCTGCGTTCAGATACTGATCTTTCATGCCAAAAGCATTTCTCAAAGTCATTCTGAGGATGAGTAACTGCCCTGTTTCCCAAGCAGAACCCTAATGGCATAGAAATGGTATCTAGGTGACTGTGGGCACCCTTGGATAGACTGGGACACAAGGGACAAAAAAACCACAAAAGCAAATAGGCAACATGAGCACAGATCTCTCTCAGCAACCATAAAATGAACTCAAGAAGAAAAGCAATCAATGGCTTGGAAACAGTCAAGATGGAAAGGAAAAGGAGCCAGAATGCAAGGTCTCCCAAACACATGCCCATGACAAGGAATCCCAGGAGTGGGGTGAAGAACACCCATCCGGGTGACTCCCAGATGGCTCAGCCAGGAGGATGCTGGGAGAACAGGAGTTAATGGAGCTCATCTGCAAGTTGGCACAGCTAATACTGAGAGGAGGCGGGACACTGGTAGGAAGTAAAGCAGTCAGCAGCACCCCTACAGGAAATGCCTGGGGCACCCGGAAAACCGCTGATTAAATGAGAAAGAGGAACCCACAGCAAAGCCAATTCGGTTCTGTGTAGCCTCAGAACTCATGGAATAGCCTTACAACCCTATCAAGAGGGGAAGAGGTTCCAGGAGGTTTAATTATGAAGACAGCGCTTTCATCACACCAGGTGCCAGGGCTGGACCTAAGAGGAACATAAAGCCAAGCCTGGGAGACTGGGCAGAATCTTTCCTGGCAGAGAATTAAAACGCATTTCTTTGGGACTGGGGGGAGATCGGAACCTGGGTCTGCTTTCGCCAGCTACAGTGGTGGTCTAAAGCACACTGATCGCATGTGCAACCGTTTCCACCTGTCATGGCCCACATACACTTTTCAAATATCTGTATTCTTAGAGGAGGGCGCCTTCCCTCTCACCAGTTCCTCACCTCCACTAAAACATCACTGAATTTTGAGAAGAACGTTTAGAGTATGAAATTGGAGTTTCCAACCTCCAGCTCTAATATTTCACCAAACCTCTTCAATGTGTCCTCACCAATTCAGGTTTAAACTTTATAAATGTTCGTGTGCACTTAAAAAGAATGTATATCCACCTGCAATAGTTAGACACAGTCCCTGTACACATCACTGACAGCGTTTGTTTTTCAAATCTGTACATTATTACACCACAATTAAGACACAGGATCACCCACCAAAACAACAACAGAAGCAACAAACACAACCACCAAAACCCCTCTCACTCCACCCCTTTATAGTCAAGCCCTCTTCTACCCATAACCACTGAAAACCACTGCTCTGTTCTACATCCCTAGTGTTTTCTTCAGGAGAATATTTCTTTCTTTCTAGTTATTTTCATTAACCACATTTCTCCTTCCAAGATGGGTAGCAAAACTATTCTTTTAGTGGTTACCCTAAATTACAACATGTATTCTTTACTTGTCAATGTTTAATATGAATGAATATCTACACTTCTTTTTTTTTCCAAGTTCTTGTTTCTCTTTGAATGGAATACAAAAAAATATTTGAGTCACATAAAAAGATAGAAGAGTGTTGACTCATCCTCCACACCGCAGGGCTTTTGAGAATCAGTTGCAAGGCCTCAGGTTCTCATTTCCACACTGTGTACATTCTGAGCCAGTACTGTTAGTAGTTCTTACACAGGATTCCTACAAAGTTCTCAGGAGGCATGTCCGGCTACCAGGCCACTTGTGGGACAACTGGGACTCCCCCCAGGCACCTACAGATGATGGCCAATGTCTGTACCTAAGAGGGCAGTCTGAAAACACTGTCAGCAGGGGGATTCCAATGATGGAACCCACTCTACCCAGGGTGTAAGAGCATCCCTAGATGCCCCTACCATCCGCTTCCAGAAAGGGACTAGAAACACTGTGGGAGGTATCGCAAGTGGCAGCCACAATCAGGAAACGTATCCATAATGCAGGACCCTTCTCCAAACTTCACGTCCACCCCTGACTCCATCGACCATCATGTCTGTTGAGGGCACACACTGTGGATTCTGGTTACCATGGTCCTGTGGCCTGTGAAAGCAAAAGCCACTGGGTGTCATATGGTGAGAGTTACACTCTGGCTTCTGGGTACAGTAGTCCTGGGAAAGGTCACACTACAACTCTTACCACAGTCCTGGGGATTGCTCTGTACATGTGAGGATTCTGGGCCTGTAGTGGGAGAGGGCGTGCTAGGGCTTCTGCTACCACTCTACACTTTCTGAATACTTTTAAACCCATTTCACTAACTGGACAGCTTGTATTGCTGATTCCATTGTCCACTACTTTTATATATATTTAAAACCCCGCAAGAGATTATAATTGATTTTTAACCACAAGTATTTACTTAGATGAGTGTGCCTCTTTACTTTTTCTTGTTCTACATTCTTTCCTGCATCTCCAAGCTTCTATCTGGAATATTTTCTGTCTACTATACTATTAAGAGCTGAGTGTCATGGCACATGTCTGTAATCCCAGCTTCTGAGGGGTATGGTTGGGATGAACAAACAGGAGGATCATGAGTTTGAGCTCAGCCCAGGCAATTTAGTGACTTAGCAAGCTCCTGTCTCAAAATAAAAAATTTAAAAATAGCTGGGGATGTAGCTCAGTGGTAGAGTACCCCTGGGTTCAGTCCCCAGTGGCGGGCGAGTAGAAAGACAGGGGCTAGGAGTCACCCTTAGTTGCCCTTCATTGCTGAAGGACATTTCTTTCTGAACTCTCATTTCAGTGTTCTCTGTCTTCTCTTGTTTGTGCTGGGAGGTCAGCTGTTAACTCTGGTGTTTCTCCTTTACAGGTCGTAACCCACCCCCAAGGTGTTTTTAAGATTTCTCTGTCATAGTTTTGAGCAATTTTACTATAATCTGCCTACATGTAAGTGTATTTATCCTACTTGGAGATGAATGTTTCTTTAGCCTGTAAAGTCTTTGTTAGTCTGGGACAATTTACAGCCATTATCTCTTCAAGCATTTCTTCTACTGCATTCTTTGTTCTCTTCTTCTGGGACTTCAGATATGTATGTTTACGCCCATTCACCATATCCCACAAGTTTCTTACGACCTCTTCTGTTTTCCATCTTTATATCTCTCTAACCTTTAGTGTGTATTGTTTTCTGACCTATTTTGCAGTATTAATTTTTTAGTTTTATTTAATCTGCTCTTTAATCCACATGTTGAGCTCTTTTAGTTACTGCATTTTCTCAATATTAAAATTTGTTTGATTCTTTTAGTCATGAGATATAATTCACCTACCATATAACCCATTATTTCAAAGTAACAATTCAGTGATTTTTAGTACATTTACAAGGTTTTATAACCATTACCACTAATTCCAGAACATTCGCATCACCCTAAAAGAAACCTCACAACTATTATTAATCACTCTTATACCCTCTTTCCCCAGCTACTGGCAGCCACTACTCTACTTGCTGTCTTTATGGATTAGCATATTCTAAACATTTCTTATAAATGGAATTATCCAGTATGCGACCCTTTGTGTCTGGCTTCTTTCCTTCAGTATAATGTTCTCAGGGTTCATCTAAGCTGTACTATTGAATTTAGGGTCCTGCACATGCTAAGCAACCTATACCCCTGGCCCTGCTTCCTTCTTTTAATGACTGAGTAATATTCCATTGTATGGATATGCCACATTTTGTTTAAATTTGTTCCACTAACTACGACATGAATGCTTGAATTTTTTCTACTTCTTGATTATCATAAATAATGTACCATATTCTAATCTTACCAACAATGCAAGGTTCCAATTTCTCCACACCTTTACCAATGTTTATTTCTTCTCTCCTTTTCTTTCTTAAGTTAGAGCCATCCTTGTGCTTATGATGTGTTATCTCATTTGGGCTTTGATTTGCAGCTCCCTAAAAGCTAACAACATCAAATGTCTTTCTATCTCATTATTGGCTGCTTATCTTCTTTGGAGAAATATTTATTCAAATCTTTTGCCCATTTTTAAAGTAGGTTATTCTGTCACTTTGCTGTTGGTATGTTAAGAGTTCTTTATGATTACTAGACCCTTATCATGATTTGAAAATATTTTCTCTCATTCTCTAGGTTTTCTTTTCTTTTCCTTGATACTGTCCTTTGACAGTTTTTTAAAAAAAAAATTGATGAAATTCAATATATCTGCTTTGTCTTTAGTTGCTTGTGCTTTGTTTGGTATCATATCTAAGAAACCACTGCCTAATTCAAGACCATGAAGACTTATACCTATATTTTCTTCTAAGAGTTTTAATAGTTTTAAGCTCTTATATTTATGTCTTTGATTCATGTTTAGTTGATTCCTTATTTACAGTTTTGTTTTATCATTTAATTTCTTAGACATATAAAACATTGTTAAAGATTATGTTTAATAATACCATTACCTGTTTATCCCATGGCTTTGTTGTTTTCTTAGTTTTTGGTCACAGATCTTATTTCTACATATACCAAATTATTTATAATTGAGTGTCAAAAATGTACATGAAAAAATGAAAAGATGCATTAGACCTAGAATAATAGTATCTTCCCTTACAGAGGATATCCACTAACTGTCCTAGATCACCCCAACCCAATTAGAGATTAAGGTGATAAGAAGCGAGCTTCAGGCTCTGTGACATTACTGAAGTCTAGAGTTTACCATGACTCTAATTTGTACCCCCTTGCTGTCCCAAAGAGTCAGGACTTTTAACCAGGCTTCCTTTCTTTGGCTTTGAATGCCAATTTTTGTCTTGCCAGCCCTACCAAGTTTATTAAATGCAATGCTCAGCTTCTTGCCCCTTAGTTATCTTTTCTAGCTAGAATGGCAGCTTGGAAAGCTTGGTCTGAATTATCCAAGTTGCCTTTTCTAAAAGTACAACACTAAGTTTCAATCTTAAACACAGATTATTTTATGTTTGTAGTCTTTACCAGGTCTAGATATCTAGTAAGCACTTCTAGATTCCAAGATACCTAGTAATTTTAGATACATAGTAAGCACTAAAATGTGCTTTGCCTGGAAGAATGAATGGGTCTGGTGATAATGAAGGCTTGCTATACTTATGGTCTAAAGTTGTTCATTTCCCAGGACATGGAAACCAAAACATTCTGGAAATACAAGAGAGAAACACGCCTAAGGCTTTAAATATGGTTCCTCACTATCTGCTCGGGAACTTTTCAAAAACCACAATCTATCAAGGAGAAGGAAGCTGAATCTACCTCAAATAAAAAGGGCTTCTCTGAAATTAACAGAGTGATTGAGAGTCCAGATTCAAATCTGATTCTCTGCTGTCTCAAAGTTCTAAAAATGAACATATAAACATCATATATGGGGACACCTGAAGCCTGAGGAGGGTTCGAGCCCCCAGTTCCTGGGCACATGTGAAAATGTTAGCTTCACCCAACAGCTCAAAGCCTGCAGCAGCACACTGGCCGCTCCTAAGTGACACCATGGGGAAGCAGAAGAAGGTGACCCCGACTTCTAATTCTCTAATAATAGCCGTGATGTGTACGATACCTGTCTCCATTATTCCTCACATCCCCATTACCCTGTTGCTGCCCCTGAATTAGAATACCAGTCGCCTGAAACGACAGCACTAAGCCTTCCATGGTTCTCGACTGTCTCAGAATAAACGTCTGACTCCTTAGTCTGGCATTCAGAGTCCTCTATGGCACCACTGCAACTACTCTCCTCCTCATCAGCATTCCGCTTTACTCACCACGCTCTCTGAAAAGTCCTCATTCATTCCTGTGACCTTTTGTCCCAAAGCCTGTTTCTTCCGTATGGGATGTCCATCTACTCCAGCATGCTCTCCTAACTCACAAATTACTCAATTTTCCATCTCTAATTACTAAAATCCTTTTCAGTCACTAAAAACCCAGCTTAAATTTCACCTCTACTTGTGGCATGTAAAGTACTTAGGACTGTGTCTGGCACAGAGTAAATTTTCAAAATATGTTAAGAAAACAGAGAGTAGGGCCGGGGATTTAGCTGAGTGGCACCACACCTGCTTCACAAACGCAATGTCCTGAGTTCGATCCTTGGTACCAAAAAAAAAAGAAGAAAGAAAGAAAAGAAAAGAGAGTAAAGCTGAGGATGTAGCTCAGTGGTACAGCGCTTGCCTAGCAGGGTCAAGGCCTTGGGTTTAGTTCCCAGTACCACCACCACCACCACCAAAATAAAGTGTGCATGAAGGAGAGGAGATACAAAATTTAATCAACAGTGCTTCGGAAATTGCATCTTCATCTGAAAAGAAAAATTAAACATGTCCCCACTTCATACTGTATATAAAAAATGGATTTCATGGAGATAGCTTAAAGACCATCACTTAAAAGACAAAACTATAGAAACATTTAGGAGATAGTACAGTGGAACAGTGGAATGTCCTCAGAACCTTTGGGTAGGAAAGATATATTTTTGTTTGAGATGGGGTCTCATTATTTTGCCTAAACTGGGTTTCAATTCATAATCCTCCTGCTTTAGCCTTGTAAGTAGCTGGAATTACAGGTGTGTACCACCATGCCTAGTTTGGCAGAAAAAGAACCAATCATAAAGGAAAACTGACACAGCATTTAAATTACTAACACTTATTGACCAAAGGAAAGTATGCAAGATTTTTAAAAATATATGAGAATATATGTCTACACCTATAATCCATAAAATGTTAATTTCAGAGTAGGCACTTCCCAAAAGAATGTATCCAAATGGTCAATAAAAATAAGAAAAAGGCTCCCAAACTCATTCGTAATCAGATCATTGCAAACTAAAACCAGTATGACAGCTGGGGCTGAGGCAGGAGGATGGCTGTGAGTTCGAGGCCAGCCTGAACTACATAGTGAGTTCAAGTTCAGCCTGAACTACACAGTGAGACCCTATTTCAAAAAACCAAAAAAGGTTTTTAAAAAAAGCCTGCCTTTTGGCTCAAGAATTCTTCTAGGTACATATCTTAGAGATCTGGGCACATGGATTCCAGTATTCAGATATAAAAATGTCATGTTGGTTGCAAACTGGAAATAGTCCAAGTGATCATTAATAACAGATAAATAAATTGTACAATAAAAAACAGAACTCAATAGCAATGAAAATAAACAAGTCTTAGCTTTATGAACAGCATGGATAAATCTTACAAATCATGGCAAACAAAAGAAACAAGACACAAAGGACTACACACAGTATGACTCCACTTAACTTAGCCAGCATGATGCTGTAATGTAATAAGAAATATGCATTTTGGTCTGCAGCCACGTTTCCTGGTACACGGCTCCTAAAACCCTTGCCATTTCCTAGGTAATATTATTGATAAAGGTGAGAGGACCATCTTTTATTATTCATAGCAAGCCCTTTTCTTTCTTTCTTTTTTTTTTCGGTAACAGGGATAGAACTGGAGACCTCGCGCTTACAAGGCAGGTGCGGTGCCACTGCAAGCCCTTTTCAACCATACCTGAATTTGTTAATAAGGTGACCTGTGGAATGCCCCTGGTGGTGGTAGGGTGTTTACTGGTTGCCAAGGGAACCAGCCATAAGATTAGAGGGCTGGAATTTTCAGCTTCATCCCTCAACCTCTAGAGAAGGGAGAGAGAGGTGAAGGGCTGAAGGTTGAGTTGATCACAGATGACCAATGATTTAATCAATCGTGTTAAGTAACAAAGCCTCCATAAAAGCTCAAAAAGCTGGGGTTCAGCAAGCCTCCTGGCACAATACATGGAGATGCTGGGTGGATGGTCCATCCGGGGAGGGCATGGAAGCTCTGTGCCCTGCACCCTGACCCATGCTCTTCATCTAGCTGCTCCTGAGTGCTATCCTTTTATAATTAACTGATAATCTAGTAAGGAAATTGTTTTCCGAGTTCCATGAGCTATTCTAGCAAACGATTGAACCTGGTGGTGGCAGTGGATCACAGAAACTTCTAATTTATATATAACCAGTCCATGAGAATTACAGGTTGGACTTTGAATTAGTATCTGAATTGGGGACAGTCTTGTGGGACTGGGCCCTAAAAACAGTAGGGTCTGTGCTAACTACAGGTAGACAATGTCAGAACTGAGTTCCAGAACACCCAGTTGGTGTCCATGGAGAAATAGAGAATTACTTGGTGGGGAAATCCTTCTATACATCTGGTATCAGGAGTGAAGTATTAAATCTAATGTACTGAGAAGAAAAAGTGTTCTTCCTATTCAACATGAAAAAAAGTTTTGTTTTGTTTTTCATTTGTTGAGACAGGGTCTCCCTATGTAGTTCAGGCTGGCCTTGAACTCAATTATATAGCCCAGGCTGGCCTTGAACTCATGGTGATCCTTCTGCCTAAACTGCTCGGGTGCTGGGATTATGGGCATGTACCACCATGCCCAGCAACATGCAAAATTAAACCATGCTTTTTTTGGTGAATACCTAGGGGATATAACAAAAGAAAGGCATGGAAATAATCACTATGAAATTAAGATAGCAGGGCCAGGACTTAGCTCAGTGGCACCACGCCTGCCTTGCAAGCACAAGGTTCTGAGTTCAATCCCTGGTACCAAAAAAAAAACAAAACAAAAAGATAGGGAAATACAGAAGGTTGTAACTAGGGAAGTATAAGCCAGTGACTTCTAAGGTGCTGATGAAAAGTTCTATATACTGACCTGTGGTTAGTTACTTCAATGTTTGCTTTATAATCGCTCATTTATTACATATACATGTTTTATACACTTTTCTATCTCATGATACCTCATATTTCACATTTCAAAAACTGAAAAATGGGAGCTCTATGATTAGTGATACCTACCACAGATGCAGCAACAGGGCTTTTGGTAGTACACTGACTGGTTCATGGGTCTTCCCTAAACAACCAAGCCAGCCTGTGTTCTCCAGCAATTATTATCTATGCTTTCTCTGGGACACTTGTCATATCCATATTGCCTTCATTAGAGTTATTCATGCAAACGTATTCTCCCCTTTCAACCGTAGTATAAGCTTGTGAAGGATCTGGACTGTATCTTGCAATTAGTAATTAATAAAAATAGTCACTGTAGCTAGTACTTCAGTGTTTACTATGTGCTAACCATTTATAGATATAACTGCATTTAGCCCCTGCAATAACTATGAGATTTATTATTATCTCCATTTAACAGACGCTAAAGCTTAAGCAGGCCAAGCAATCTGTCCACGGCAATCAGGACTAAACGGGGGAGTTGGAATTTGAACTCACAGGCTAATATTCCACAACTATCTAGTCCTCTTAATCTTACAGAATTTCTTTCCTATAGTAAGCACCCAATAATTATTGGGTGAAAACGGGAGGGAGAATAAAGGTCATAAACTTTCTGAGCAAGAAAGGGAAGGATAAGTTAGGCACAGTGGCACACACCTGTAATTCTAGTGCTTGGGAGGCTCACGCAGAAGGATTTTGAGTTACAGGCCAGCCTAGGCAACACAGCAAGTTTAAGATCAGCCTGAGCTATGAAGTGAGAACTCGTCTCAAAGGTGTGGTAGGGACAGTACAAAAATATATTCTTGATGTGTCAGTGTTCGAATCCTCAGATATACACTGTTGAAAGGGCTGTGATTACAGATGTTAAAAAAGAGAAACACATAAGGAGATATAAAAAGTAAAGTGCTGGGATATTCTGGAAGAGGAAAGGAATCCAAAACCTCAGCTTTTAAGTCTATTTGCTGCATTTGGATGCTAGAAGTTCACAGAAAAATGGCAGAGGTACACCTTACGCAGCTCCCTGCCATAGTGCAGCCAGACCCCAGCCAAGAAGCACCCCGCTTCCCACCGCCCAGTGGACCCAGGGAAGCCCTCAACCACCCCTGCTCTCTGCTTTGCTCCTTGGACTTCAGGGTGAAAGGGAGCAGGATGGCGGGTGACAAGGGCCGGCACTGTCTTGGGGCACTGCCTCTCATTCTGCCACACAGAATTCCAGCAGTGAACTTCTTGGGGGATGCAAAGGAAGAGGGGGCAGAGAGGCTGCAGACAATGAGTGCCTTCAGGAGCCCTCCTAGTACCCACAGGAGACAAGAGCAGAGAGCTGGAAGAAGGCTCAGACCCCCTGAGGAAGGAAACCACCACTTGATCCATTCCAAAAACAAGCACCAGGATCAAAGCATCCCTTGCAGTAGCGATAGCAAAAAGAAAGCAACCACAGGCCTTCCGGTTCCCTGCATCTCCATGCCAGGGAGGCCTCTCACTTGTGGAGGGAGAGCGTGGCCCCAGCTGCCCTCTCCCCCATCAGCCCTGCCCCCAACTCCTGGGGACAATTGAGCCGTGTCTCTGGCACATGTGGGGCTGCAGGTCATGGCCATACTTAATGAGAACACTCATTCTCCACAGGCGCTACCGGGTTCTTCAAAACGCTCTTTGTGTCACTGTGTCTTTCCCTCTACCCTGCCTGGACGCTAATTTAATCAAGATGTCCTTCTAGCTTATGGGTATGGCACTGGGGCTTTGCAGTGAAACATGTAGGGTTGAAATCAGCAAGCGAGAAGATGGGGTCCGGGTCTCCAAGTGAGAATGTATCAACCTTCTGTATAAATTTGAAGCATAAAGAGTGTGCTAAGTTTGTTGTATGTCCTAATAATGTATAATTAACCCCAAATAATCTGGAGAGGTTGGGAAATATTTTCTCAGTATTCAGACATTCAAATGCAAATCAGAAGATAGGAAAGCAAAAGAAAGAAAAAAAAGAGACAGGATTTCCATCTCTATATTTTTTGATTTATCATTAATTTCCAGAAAGCAGAAAGAGCTAGAAAAGAGCTTGTCACAACATTACTGCCTCTTTTTCTCCGGATCTCCACTCTACTCAGCCATAATTTTGCAAAATCTGAAAACTTACAATTGGCTAACCCAAAAATCCAACTGTAGTTCAGAGCTGCCTTCCTTACTGTTTCTCTAGATACCCAGAGAAGGTCAACACTGTAGTAAGGAATTAAACCAATAGAAAAATAAACACAGAAACCACCTGGAACCCTGGGTCCCCATGCAGGCTACTTGATTCCTGTCTGATGTTCTTTTCCTATGCTGTGGTAGCTCCTAAAAAGGGTTCTGCTGCTCTTTACACTTGTGGGTGCCAATCTGAACTTCTGAAGCATGAGTCTTGTGGTCCAGAAGGAGTCGAAAGTATTCAAGAGAGGCATGAGGCAGACTCGGGAGCTTGATCTAAGGACATGATTTGAACTTCTGTTCAAATTCCTCTGTTAACCACAGCTCCGATTGTTATGACTTCCCGCCTGGGACGTGCAACCCAGTCCCTCCTTCATCTGGCTGCCAGTTTAATCCACTATCAGCAGTGGCAGGAACATATTCAAAGACCTACTGTTTCAGACTGCCCACAAGGGGACTTTCAGAAACCTAGCAGACTCCAGAATTTCAGAAGGGTGTACACTCTGCAGCTTTTGGAGCAAAAAAGCTCAACTCCTTCTCCTTCTGCCTAGCTTAAGTGGGACATCAACTTGGGGTGGGTAACAATCCTAGGAGCTTAGGTCAAATCCAAAGTTTTCTTCAAGTAACTATAAACTCAAACTTTCAGTCATTAAAAACTGAAATGCTTGTTCCAGGTCCCCTGCAAAGTTATACTGCAAAAATTCATCCCCTCAAGTAAACAAACACCTCCCCCAGGATGCTTCGTAAGGCTTCCTCCTTTCTCTCTCTTTTTTGTTGGCTTATTTTCTCTCTTTCTCTAGCAAAGCCAATAAGATCTTAAGATCATGACCTATACAACCATGTCGTGTGTTAAGGAAGACAGCATTCAGGCAAGCATGGTTGCACGCCTGTAATCCCAGCACTTGGAAAGCTGAGGCATGTGGATCACCACAGGTTCAAGTCCAGCCTGGGCTACATAGTGAGTTCAAGGCCAATGTGAATTCCATGGCAAGACTTCGTCTCAAAAACAAAACTAAACAAAGAGGCCACTCACCAAGCCAGCAAGTGGAGGGAATTGGGGGACAGGCCAGGGCAGGCAGCCCTGGCCATGGAGAACACCATCCTACCTGATCACACCCTAGAAGCAAGTGAGTGTACCTGCGCTGGAGAGTACAAGCAGCTCTGGTCTGAACAACAGGAATCTGGTCCTAGAGCTGCCCAAGGGGAGCAAAGCTCTGTGAGACATCATTTAATTAAGTCTACCATATGTTCTTTGTTTTGTTTTGTTTTTAGAGACACGGTCTTACCGTTTAGTCCAGGCTAGCCTCGAACTCACTATGTAGCCCAGGCTGGCCTTGAACTCTCGGGGATCCTCCTGCCTCAGCCTCCCCAGTCCTGAGATTATAGGCCTGTGCCACCACTCCCAACTTACCATATGTTTCATAAAGGCAGCTGCTGTGGTTCTTAGAAAAGTAATCCAGATATTACGTATATATATATATTTGATAACCTAGAAATAATGTGCTTTTTCTTCCTGTCTCAGATTTTCCCAGCATTTGTGGACAACACAAATGTATGCCTTGCTCCTTCTGATTTCAAATACAGCTGGGATGTCTCTCTCCATCTTCTCTTGTCTCACAGTCTTGCTCAGGACCCCATCATCATCATCCTTTAAATGAACTCCAGAAGGCAGCAGCTTTCTAACTGCTCTCATTTTATAATGTCCATATCTAAACATCCCAGAGTATGCTTTCTAAAAGGCAAACCTATCCATGGCACTGTCATGGTAAAACCATCACCCATTCCTAGAGTGTCAGTAAAGAACCATCTTTAGATGCTAAAAATTGGTGGGCAAAGGATGAGGAGAAGTAGGATATTAACGGAGTCTCAAGGTCTCCTCACAAGACTGACTAAAGTGCAAAGGGAAAAGTAGTTAACTCTGTAGTACAGAAACCTGGGAGACACCCACCCGCCCCCAGTAATCAAAATGGTCATGGCCAGAAATGGGACAAATCTACAGCAAGTGCCTCCTGCTGTAAGGAACTGAGAATACATCACCTCCGTGGCATTTCTGCCAAAACTGCTTAACCTGAACCTATCAGAAGGAGACATCAGATAAACCAGAACTGCAAGATAGTCTACGAAACAACTGGCCAGTACTCTTTAAACACGTGAAGCCCATGAATGACAAAGGCCGACAGAGGACCGGCCACAGAGCAGAGGAGACTGAGGAGATAGATCATCTCAACAGCATGTGTGACTCTGGCTAGACCCTGAGCCAGAAATCGGACATGAGTGCCATCCGAATGGGATGGGCAGATGAACAGCACGTATCCTGTCAGTTTCCTGATTCTGATCCTTGCACCACGTGGGATTTAACATTTGGAGAATTTGGGTTAAGGGTACAAAGGAATTTTTGCACTATTTCTGCAATCTTTAAGTCTGAAATTATTTCAAAATGAGATGTTAAAACAGCAACAACCTGACAGAGGCCACAGAGGATCAGGCTGTAAGGGGCCCACAAGGCCCTGCCTGCCTCCCCGGCCTCTCTGGGCCCACGGGCCCATTCCCATCCACCCCACCCTCCCCACTTGTAGTTCTGGAACACCCGTCCTGGTCGTCTCCCTTTGTTTTCTGCAGAAGCTGCTCATCTCCCCTCTCCCACACCACCACTCTTCTGAAATGCAAAGGACTTCACAAGGTAACCCTCGCCTCAGGCTTCCCTCCCCGTTACATTCTGTTAGCACCACCCACCGTTTCTCCTACTAGCGTCCATGCTCTTGGGGCAGGGGCCCTGTCATGGGTTCGGCATACTGCAACACGCCACACAGCATCAGAACTCAACTACGTGTGGACTGAACATACTGTCTACATTTAAAACTCTCACAATACCCCAAGTCTGTACAGTGTGCATTTTCATGGGAATTCCTTCATTTAATTTCAGTAAGAAATCTTAGAAAGATTAAGCCAAACCCTTATTTTACAGGCTAGAAAACCAAGTCCTGGACAGGTCACAGACCTGGGCCCCTCTGTGAGGTGGTATGAAAGCTGAATCCCAGACCAAGGTTTCTTCTGGTTCATAGACTACAAGTCAAGGCATCTTCCCTCCAAACTAACAAATAACCACAGTGCACAGGCAGAAGTGTCTGGGCCCGGTGTGGTGCTCAGGGAAAGCATTTAATGAATGAATGCTTGCTAGGACGAACAGATCACCAAGGGAGCAGTACTTCAATTTCCTATTTCATCCAAGTTGAACTTGAGCGAGGTATGCCTCAGAGGCCTGGCCTAACCCAGACACCGGCTGCATCTTAGGAGGAATGGGCAGCCAGGATCCACTCGTCTTAAATGAGAAGGCTGATTTCCCACCTAAGAGACCCCCATCCAGAGAGAGCAGGCTCCTGGCTGTCCTCCAGGGCTGAGGAAGGATGAGGCAGCCTCAGGATAGCCTCGAGCTGTGTGGTACCAGTCCTGAAGCAACAAGCTCAGATCACATCCTTACATCTAACTGGGGAGGAAGCCCAGGCAGGGTGTCAGCAATCATCTGATCTGATTACAACACCCTTTTAATCTTCCTGGGCCAAGAGGGGATGTGCTCTGATAACTTTAATAATGCCTCAGGTACAGTTAATTTCCATTCCCACTCTTTGTACACTGTCAGGTGAAGGAGACTGGAAGGACAGAATTGAACTCCACTGGGCTTCAGCCGAAAGCTTGGAAACAGACTGCTCAGAACTCGGCAGGAAAAACTCATTCTGAGTCTCCTAGGAAGCACCAACAGCAGACCCTGTGGACACCTGAAAGATCTGGATGCCCTTGGAGCAGAGAGAATTCTTCTGTGGCTGGGTAACAGCAGATATAAAATTAAATTTAAAAGCCCAGGCAAGATTTGATATGAGTCTAATGGACACAGTCATAAAGCAAGATTAAATCAAAATGACAGCAAACTAATTTATGTTGTTTTAAAGAAGGTTATCTACTTTATTGGTTAATGTGTTCTGCATTTAATGGATAAAGTTTTTTTTTAATGACTATCAAGATGACTTTTAAGCTAAAAACCTAAAGTCTTATAGATTTGTTTTTCTTTTCTTTTCTTTCTTTTTTTTCCTCCCCACAGCACTGGGATGAAACCCAGAGCTTTGTGCATGCTACGCAAGCACTCTGTCACTGAGCTATAGCTCCACCCTAGGAAAGGATATCTCCATTTATATAACATTTCTCTTGCAAACCAGTGTCACATCCTTTGTCATTATTATCATCAAAGGATCTCCAGGAGGCCAAGTGGGCAAGGAGTATGCTTCTTGTTCAGTTTATGGATGGGTTCATGGAAGTTTGGGAAGGTCAAATTCTTGCTTAAGACTCACAAGAAGATAATGCTAGTTGAAAGGAAACTTGAAAACTCCCTGTTCCATCCTTACACTACTACATTCCTTACTAGCTGACAACGCAAGAAAGTGCTTTAAAATTTAGAGGCAGTGTGCTGAGGATACCATGGTTTCCCAAGACTCCAAAATGCAATCTAATGACCCCCTCCTCCTGACCTCTTCACAACGCTCATCTGAGTCTTCTCACTTAAGGTCTACGAGCTACGTTGTTCTCATGTGGCTTTTGTCCATTTTAATTTGTTCTTCTTTCCTCTTTACTGGCTCTTCAAAGTCCTCTCTGTAGGCCTCCGCTGGCCTTCACAGAAAGTTGAGTGCTTTCTGGCTTCAATATGTTTTATGTGGCTAATTTTCAAATCTCCCTTCCAGCTCTTTCTCCTACTAATCCTGCCTTTACCATGTCTAAGACTGAACTCAGAAAGTATGGCACCATGTATGCAGCGCGTCACTATGAACAGAGTGCTGAACGGACTTCTGAAGTCCTGGTGGGTTTGATCCCATCTTTACCACCAGGCCACCTCACCGTGGCTCTCAGGTCGCTCACTAATTACAGGGCTGGATTAGAAGCACTGGATCTCTCCCACATTCTTTCCTTTGTAAATGGCAACTCCAATTTCCAGGGCTAAGGCCAAAATGCTTGAGGCCATCTTTGACTGCTCTTTTTCTCCTATGTCACATTCCAGAAACAAATCCTACTGGGTCTGTCTTCAAAGAACATTGCAGAATTTGACTTCTCAACCTCTCCACAGCTACGACCCTGCTTCAATCTGCTATCACCGCTCACCTGAACTATTATAGAGGCCTCGTTAATGGTTTCCCTCCCTGCTTCTACCTTGCTTCTCCTCAGTCCTCTCAACACAGAGGCCAGGCAGCCCTACTTAAACAGGAGTCAGACTGTGTTACTCCTGTTTCCAGTGCCCAGCAGCCTCCTCCAAGGTGCTTCCTGATGCAGCCTGTCCCCGCCTTAAACCCAGTCTCCTGCTATTCTTCCTTGTGCCTAATCTACACAAGACACGACATCCATCTCTCTCATGCTATTTTCTCTCCCTGAAACACGTTCCTCAAAGAGTTACCAGCAAAATCCCTCACTTTCTCCAAGAATCAGTCCAATTACCAATGTAGCAGCACTCTAAAAAATATAGCAGTATTCTTTTTTTTTTTGTACCAGGGATTGAACTCGGGTCCTTGTGCCTGCAAGGCAGGCAGAGAAACCACTGAGCTAAATCCCCAGCCCCTAAAAAATAGCAGTATTCTTAAGATCCCCATCCTCTGCACCCCGTTTTATTTCATCATGACCTGAAATATCATGTTTACTGATTTGTGTATTTTCTGTTTCTCCTGCTAGAATATAAGCTCCATGCAAGAAAGGGCTTTTTTGCTATCACTGTTTTCCAGGGTGTAGCATGGCGCTCAGAACATGGGAGGCACATTCTAAGTGTCTGCCGAATGACTAAGTCATTTTGATTCCAGTCTAGCATTTACTTTTTCCCATTTTGTGTCAGGTCTCTTGGTCCTGTCTGTAATGTGTTGCTCTGTCTTTTAGTAAATCCTATTCTTTCAATTCCCACTGCCATTGTCTAAGAACTAGTTCCCATTATCCCCCTGAGTTGTTTTTGTTTGTTTGGTTTGGTTTAGTTTTCCTGAGACAGGGCCTATGCATGTAGTTCAGGCTGGCCTTGAACTCCTGGCAATCCTCCTGCCTCAGCCTTCCTAGAGTAGGGATTACAGGCCTACACCACCATGCCCAGCTCATCCCCGAGTTACTGTAGCAGGCTCCTAAAGAGTTTTTTTCATCCTAAGCCACACAGAACACCTGCTACCGATCCCACCAGAATCATGGCTTTCAAAATCCCATTATCTTTGGCAAGACACAGGAACATATGACAAAACATTTCACTGCCCTACCCAGCGTGGCTAATGGCCTTCTTCAGCCCTACACGTAATGCCCCCTGAGCTTGCAAAGCCCTTCACACTCAGGCCCCAGACCCTTGCCACAGGTTTCTCCCGCCACTGACCAAAATGCAGCCTCTGTGCTGTCAGGCTGGTCTCATGAGTGGCATCTCTAATTGGGACAAAGAAGCAGGAAAGGAAGTGGGTATCAGATAATCCAGAACACTCAAAGATATTTCCATAAGATGAGAAGCCTACAGATAACTGCAAGTGTCAGCAGCAGGTAATTAAAAGAACACAGCCCAGGGCCAGGGATTTAGCTCAGTGGTTCCGGTGCCTCCTTTGCAAGCACAAGGTCCCGAGTTTGATGAGTTTGATCCCCTGTACCAAAAACAAACAAACAAAACAATACAGCCCAAGGGGCCGGGGATTTAGCTGAGTGGTTTCCCCCCTGCTGCATAAGCACAAGGACCCAAGTTTGATCCCTGGCACCAAAAAAACCCAAAAAAAACAAAAACACAGTCCAATGGCTGGCGATTTAGCTCAGTGGTGCCGCTGCACAAGCGCAAGGTCCCGAGTTCAATCCTCTGTACCAAAAAAAAAAAAAAAAAAAAAAAGAACACAGCCCAATTCATTCCCTTCTTATGAAGTTTGCCTGACTCCCTTGTCATGAATCTGTTCCTTTTTCCAAGCTGCTATAGAAAACTAATTATTGGCACCATTTGCTAAATCGCTGCCTTCAGTTGTAACCTGCTTCAGCACTGGATGTTCTGTTTGTTCAACTGAGATATAAGAAATCTAAGATCTTGAAGCATGTTTTAAGCTTGCTCTGCAGACCTTTGATAGTGCCAACTTGAATACTGAACAATTACAGACAAATGACACTATTAAATTGAACTGAATGAACTGGTAGTGGTTACTTGTGCTTCTGGATTTAAATAAAGAGAGGCTGCTGCTGTTTTTTAAAGAGGCCCTGAGAGAAGGGTCAGGTAGGCTACGCAATTTTCCTTGCCTGAGAACGCAAAGGCCCAGAAAGGCCATTGACTCCAAGAGTAACAAAAAGAGGATGCTTTTCACTACTCTCTACCCTCAAAATGAATACCAAAAGGAAAACAAGGTCATGGGAAGAAGCAAGGCAGGAAAGGAAGTGATGCTTATGTGGGCAGAAGGCTTGGATTATCTTGGCTTTGGAGAAGAGATAATTAAGCTAGAGAATGGATCTCCCGGTTTCTCTTCTGTATCTCCTTTCTGTCCTACATGCTAACACACTGCCAGAAAAGATTACCTTAGAAATGCAAAGACCTCTTCCACAGGAACACAACCCGATACCATCTGACCAGAACATCCTTCTTCAGAGTGATTTCTTCCCAGGTTCTAGCAATCACTACAACATTCTAGGAGGGAAGAGTAAGGATACGAGTAACTGACTTCAATGTAAAGATGAAGAAACTGACATCCCACATGGTAAAAGAATTTCGTGGAGCCAGCCTGGGCCCAGGTGCAGGCACAGCTTTGAGATCTGGTTTCCCAGCTAAGCTCAAAGATAATGAGGACGATGAAAAAGGAAGACAAAGGGAAGAAGATGGGGGGCTTCTTTCCTTGCCTTATATTAAATGGAATTGGGTGGGTATTTCCAAGTAAAAGCACACACAGGCTTCCCACACACCCTAGAAACAAGTGACTCCCACAAAGATAGCAAGGTGACTTCCGACTATCTCTGGATGTGTAAGAACGTGGTCCAGTGGAGACACAGACAACACAACCAAAGAACATAAGGAATGGATAAATAAGTTCTGGGACAGACAGAAGACAGAATGCTGTATGGTCATAAAAAGCAATGGGTGTTTTGTTTCCTTAGAAATGAAAGGAAAAAGAAAAGGAAAACATTACTATTCAGTCCTAACCCTAGGCCTCACCGGTGCCTGCTTAATTTACCAAGAGGATGAGTCCAGGAGTTGGAGATCAGGAAAGAGGATGCTCCTAGGTTCCTCTGGTCTTTCAAAGCCATAATTAGTGCAGACAATTAAAAATAATCAAAAACTGAGAGTTTCATTTTGAGTAAATGCTGGGAAAAACTGAACATAGACCCAAATGATTTGTGTGGAACACAGCGAAAAAAGAAAAAGAAAAGCAAAACAACCCCAAGGCCATACTTTAAAAAAAGAGAGGCAGGATCTAGTAGAAAGACTAAAGAGATCGGGAAAAGTCCAGTATGGTAAGCAAAGATGAAAATGGAAAAACTGAAAATGCTATCTCAAAAGAAGAAAAATTTGTTTGTTTTCTATTTTAAATAAAAATTATGTTTAGATAGCCAAGGAGAAATTGGAAGGACAACTCTCTTGACAAAGATAAATAGGAGACTCAAAAGAAACCAGTCCTGCAAGAAGGGAGCCTGAAATCAAAGATGCCACCTCTCTCTGGACAAGCTGGGCAAGAAGCAGAATCAGACTAGCACAATGGAAATACTGGCCTGACAAAAGCATTAAAAAGTATGACTAGAGAAGGCACGAGCCATTACTTCCGTCCACGAGCACTGGCTCTGCAGCTGACCAATACCACCGCCACCCTTCCACGTCCAGGCCGCAGAGCATGCAAAGAGATGGCCCAGGAAAGGAAGCCCAAGGCCTTGGCTTGGATCCCAATTGTCCCAACAGCTGTAGAACCCAGAGAAAACTGCTAACGCCCCTGCCCACGTTCTCATCTCCCAGTACAAACGGGATGACAGCAACCGTGCTCATCTTAGAGGGCTGCCATACTGAAAGCCGCATACGTGTAAAGCACTTGGCACAGTCCCTAGGCATATTCAGGACTCATTTACTATTAGTTAGAATTATTATTATTATTATTATTATTGTTGCTGTGAATATTATAATGAAAATGGAACCACTCAGCTTGCACACCATCAGTGTAGTTCTTCCTATCAGTAGTGAGTTTTAGAAGCTACTGTCTATTTGCATGGTGCCTGATGAGCTGCATTAGAAATCCTCTCCTTTTCTCGGAGAGGCATCTTATAGTCAAGTACAAGTGTTACAGAGATGTAAAAGTAACTCACCTACAATTATCAACTGCTGTTTGAATTATCAAATGAACAAATGAACTGAATTTGTGTGACGGCACCAAGTATAAGACTACCTCATATGAGAAAAGATGTTACTATAAAGTGAAGGATTCAGATTCACATCGCTGTATGGGCAGGGTCAATGTTAGCCTGACTACGGTGGTTAACTAGGTGTTAGCGATTTCCTGATATGAAGTGGCATGAAATACATGACATTATCTATATTATGTATTTTAAATTAAAAAAATATATAACCTTCGGGAACAACCCAAAGATGTCTACTCTCACCACTCTTAGTCAATACAGTTCTGGAAGTTTTAGCTAGAGCAATTTAGCAAGAGAATAAAGTAAAATGGATACAAATAGGAATGGAAGAAGTCAAATTATCCTTGTTTGCAGATGATATGATCCCATACTTAGAAGACCCAAAAGACTATTAGAGCTGATAAGTAAACTCAGCAAAGTAGCAGGATATAAAATCAACATTAAAAACATCAATAGCTTCACTATATACCAATAAAGGACTGGCTGAGACAGAAATCAGGAAAATGATTTCATTCACAATAGCATCATATAAGATCAAATACACAGAGTTCAGTCTAACCAAGGAGCTAAAAGACTTCTACAACAAAAACTTCAGAGCACCAGTTGAATGCAGTGCACACCTACAACCCCAGCACTCTGGGAGCCGAGGCAGGAGGGTCACAAGTTTGAACCCAGCCCGGACAATTCAGTAACTTAGAGGCCCTGTCCCAAAATAAAGCTCAGTGAAAAGGCCTTGGGTTCAAGTCCTAATATGGCCAAAAAGAGAAAATTGTTTTTGTTTTGCTTTTTTCAGAACACTGAAGGATCTGAAGACACCAGAAGATGGAAAAATGGCTGATACTGAAAGCTCTCTACAGAGTCAATACAATTCCCATCAAAACACCAATGGCATTCTTCACAAAACTGGAAAACACAACCCTAAAATTCACAAGGAAACACAAAGATCCGGAAGAGTCAAAGCAATCCTAACCAAAAGAGCAAGGATGGAGCTGTCACAACACCTGATTTCGCTACGTACCAATCCTCCTGCCTCAGCCTCCCAAGTGCTGGGATCATAGGCATGCACTACCACATCAGGCATGTTTTCTGTACTTTCTAATGTTCCACAATGCACACATAATACAGAAATTTAAAAGGTTGTTTGTGAGGATCCAAAGACAGGAGGAAGAAAAAATGAAAGTGGAGAAGGAGAAGAAAAGGAGGGAAGGGGAGACAGAAAAGGAATGGGAAGAGAGAGAATGTGAGAGAAGCAGGTTTTGAATTCACGTCCCCTTAAGTCTGGATCTCGACCAGATCCAACAACTGGGCAACAAAGGAGGTGGCAACAGTTACTTTCTAAAGATATCACCTGTAAATCCTGAAACCTAAGGCGCAGGGTGCAGCTGTGGAAAGAACACAGGAGTTCAAACTTGTCCCTCTCCTTCCTGGTCTTACAAAAGAGTTTGCGTTTTAGTTTTTCAACTGTATATTAGAAAGAAAAATAATCTTCCACTATAGAGTTCACAGCAGCATTACTCATAATTGCCTCCAACTAGAAACTACCCAAATGCCACCAACACTGGAATGGATAAAGTTGGAAGTTTCAAGGTGCAAGGTTTGCCCCAGACAAACCAGGACAGTTGGCCACCACAGGTCCTGCCACTGCAGGGAGACCAAATTTGGAGTTAAAGGTCTGCCACGTTAAAGGGGTTGTAAACATGCCTGGCTTTCCAGGGAAGCCCCAGAAGCCAAGCTTTAAGTGTACAGAGTACAGGTTGCGCACGCATGTGATCTCAGCACTGGAGAGGCTGAGGCAGGAGGACCATCAAGAGTTCAAGGTCAGCCTGAACTACATAGCAAGACACTGTCTCACCCCCCCACCCCCAGTATGAGAGTATGTCCCAGGACTAAAGGTAAAGCCAAAATATACTCATTGTAGCAAAGCAGAAAACCAATCTCCCACAAGTTCAAAGTGATCAACCAGCAAATGCTTACTAGAAAACAAAATAAAACAAAACACTCTTCACAAGAAGATAAACTCATCTATGTTCTCTATATCATAAACATTTAGTATGTATAAAAAATAAGTGGATGTGATAAATAAGGAAAAATGAAATACTGAAAGCCAGGAAACAAAAGAATGACATTTAAATTGTTGAAAGAATAGTATAAGATTCCATTTATATTTATAGTATTTATTTATTTTGTGTGTGTGGTACCGGGGATCAGATTCAGGACCTTGCATTTATTTGCAAGGCAGGAGTGGTGCCACTGACTTAAATACCCAGCCCCTCCATTTATATTTTTAAAAAATTTGAACAGGCAAATGCTTGCGCTGTTTCAGAAGTAGCTACCCTGAGGGGTAGAGTGGAAGAGTGCACAGGGTTCCACCTACGACCCTGTGGACCCGGTAACATTCTTTTACTCTGTCTGGATGCTGGTTACACAGTTGTTTCGGTTTGTAAAAATTCAGCAAACTACATGCTTTACATTATGTTTGCTTTAACTAAGTATTTAATACTTCCATAAAAAGTTATGGGGAAAAAAACCTTACAAAACATATAAAAGGGATAGAGCAAATACACATTTAGGGCCGACTACACTGGGTCTTATCTATAGAAGGCATTTGGTTTTTTCGTTCCTGCTTTTTGAGACAGGGCTCATTATGTAGTTCAGTCTGGCCTTGAACTCACTATGTAGCCCAGACTGGCCTCCAAACTTGAGGTGCTCTTCCTGCCTCAGTCTCCAAGAGCTGGGATCACAGGCATGTGCCGCCACCTCACCTGACACACAGCAGGCATTATCATCAACCCACAGAAAGTTTGGGGAGATCTAAGTGGATTAAAAAACCTAAGCCTTCCTAGGGGAAAATCTTACTGCTCAATTTAATTTTTAAGCTCTACTTAAGCACTTGCCTAGTGCTGTGTTTACAATATTCACTACATACTTACTGAGTGGATCTTCTAATTCAGGGTAGTATACAAGATTCACATACAAGACTGCGTTTGGACACTTTTGTTCCCTGAACACCGTAAGTTTCTTCTTCCTCCTTCATCTTCTCTCATTCCTCTTCCTTGGATTTTCTTAAGCATCCTTTGGTTTACAAAAACAATTACCACTATACCTTTGGTTGTTTTTTTGTTTTTGTTTTTGTACGAGACAGGGTCTTACTAAGTATTTCAGGCTGGCCTTGAGCTCACTGTGCAGCCCAGGTTGGCCTCAAACTCTTGATGATCCTCCTGCGTCAGCCTCCTGAGTGCTGGGATTACAGGCGTGCACCACCACACTACACCTTTGGATGTTCTTAAACCTAGTGTCTTGAGCTCTTTCAGAAAAAGGCAGCTGCTACCTAAGAAGCCACCAAAAAGGCAAGCACATAAACAAACCTATGGAAAAGACTGCAAACATCTTTGATGCACATATTCCTCTGAAGTCACAGCTTCCTAAATCCTAAAAAAGCCTGGACCATCCAGAGAGAAGCCTCCAGGGAAAACATAGGGACACTTCTGACACAGTGCCACAGAAACCAAAGCTGAAACACCAGGAGCAGCACTGGTTGCAGAGACCCCCTCGGTGCTGGCTTTGGCAGCAAACCTGACACCTTTATCAGTAGAGGTAGCTTTGAAGTAGCTGGCAGTCTTCCATCCCCTACTGAAATAAGCTCAGCTTCACATCCTATTCTTTTCTTCAAAGACGATCTCTTTATCAGATATGAGAGAAGAGAGCTCAATTAATCAGAACAGATTTTTGCAACCAAAAGAATAAAGTGGGCAACTGGAACAGCTGCCTATAAAGCACTGTACAATGCTGCTGGTTACCGTGTTACAATGTGGAGGAAATTCAGTCAATGACAGATACTGAGTTTGGTAGGGGAGGTGGGTAAAAATGGAAAGGTAAATTGCTCATCTACTCCTCCCTAAAGATATCTCCATGTTAAACCTTTCTCAAGGGTACAGAACACAGGGAAACCTTTGGGAAACCTTTCTCCATGTTGTACAGTCCACCCTTGGCATCTGTGGGGGTATTGTTACCGAACCCTGGAGGATACCCAAATCCAAGGGTGCTCAAGTCCCATACATGAAATGGCAACATTTTGCATACAGCCTTTGCATATCCTCCTGTATACTTTAAATCATCTTTAGATCACTTATACTACCTAATACAAAATAAGTGCAAAATAATACAAAATAAAAATTTAATACAAAATAGTTGTTATGCTTCGTTGTTTAGAGAATAATGATGAGAAAGCAGTCTAAATATGTACAGTACGCAGATGCAATTTTTTTACAAATAGTTTTGATCTGCACTTGCTTGAATCCACAATGTGGAACCTGTGGATATGGAGGCCTGACTGTACTTGCCAGAGACGTACGGGCATTGTGGGTTGGGTTTTCTCTTCCTATTTGTGACAGTAACACCTTATAGCATCCCCATACTCTCTCTGAACATATGCCAAGCAGCTGGACTCAGAGGCTCCAGAGGCAATCCTATCCCAGTCCAAAGGGAATAAACAGCTAGGCAGCAGACACTGCCTTTAGTCTAAGATCTCCTTTACCCTCTTTTACTGCCAGCCCCATTTCCTTGGTGCCAAGGAAATCTGACTGGTCACAGCAGTTCTCCTGTGATGGATGTACCAAT
Source organism: Heterocephalus glaber (assembly GCF_053883595.1). Classification (NCBI taxonomy): domain Eukaryota; kingdom Metazoa; phylum Chordata; class Mammalia; order Rodentia; family Bathyergidae; genus Heterocephalus; species Heterocephalus glaber. Next base: position 41,992,740 of record NW_028258372.1, on the reverse strand, counting down.
GGCATAATGTTTAACATCTGAGTGTTCTGGAGAAAAGTCTTAATTGAGCTTTTTAACCCCTTCCTCAGCACTCTTCTTGCATTCCCCACTTCCTTCAGTGTAAAGGAAACCAAATCTACCTTTCGTCATCCTCCAGGCACAATAGGTTGCCTAGAGAGAGTGGCCAAGCTGCTCCAACAGTGGAGGGGCAAGCATGGCACACAGGTCCTCTATGTCCCTCACTTGCCCCAAGACGGAAAGCAGGGTATCTGCGGCGTGGTTCTCAACCTTGGCTGTACGCAGCAATCCCCCAGGCCTTATTGCTGAGACTTTGATTCAGCTGTTCTGAGGTGGGTTCCTGGTATGAGTGTTTTTATTATCTTTTAAATCACCTTTACTGAAGCATAATTTACTGAGAATAAAATGTACACATTTTTAGTGTACAGTACAGTAAGTTTTGACAAATGCACACCCACCCTCAAGGTTACATAACTTTGTCATAAACTGTTAAGTTCCCTTATGTCCCTTTGCAGTCAACCCTTCACCCATCCCTACCCTGGGTCCAAGGCAAGCACTGATCTGCTTTCTGTCACTAAAGATTTATTTATCTTTTCTAAAGTTCTGTATAAATGGTAACATACAGAATGTACTCATTTATGCTCCATTTGGCTCCTTTTTATCAGCATAATGCTTTTTTGAGCTCATTTACATTATATCTATCAGCATTTTGCCTCTTTTTGTTGCTGAGTAGTATATACGGATGCACCACAATATGTTCTTCCATTCATCCGCTGATGGGCATTTGGGTTGTTTCCAGTCTGGGCTATTATGAGTAAAGTATTAGCTTCCTATGGCAGCTGTAACAAATTACTGTGAACTTGGTGGCTTAAAATAACGCATATCTGCTCTCTTATACTTGTGGAGGTCAGAACTCCAAAAGTAATTTCACTGGGCAGAAACCAAGGTGCCAGCAGGGCTGCCTCTGCTCAGGAGGCTCTGGGGGAAGAGCATTTTTCCCTTTTCTAGCACCTACACCTGCCGCATGGCTCCTTCCTCACACAAAGACCATGGCAGACATTTTCTCTCTGTAACTCTGGTCCTGTCCAGGGGCCTTCCTTCCTTTTATCTGTCATCTGCCTCAAAGGGGAACTGTGACTGCATTTAGGCCCATATGGGTAATCAGACATAACATCCCATCACCAGAACCTGCAGGTGTCATGTGGATAAGGTAACACTCAGGCTCCAAGGACTAAAGCACGGACACCTTTTGGGAGGGGTAGGCATTTTCTGTCTATCACAAAAGCTATTCTGAATATCCAGGTACAGGTCTTTGTGTAGATATATCCTTTTGTTTCTCTTGGGGAAACGCCTAGAAATACCTGGAACTGCTAGGTCTGATGGTAAGTACATATCTAACTTCATAAGACCCTGACTGTTTCCCAAACTGGTTGTCCTGTCTCACATTCTCATCAATAATTTTGTGCGTGCGTGTGTGTGTGTGTGTGTGTGTGTGTGTGTGTGTGTTACTGGGGATTGAACCCAAGGTGTGCTGAGCTATAGTCCCAGGCCTCTTAAAATTTTATTTTTTGACAGGGTCTTGGTAAACTGCTGGCCAGCCTTGAACTTTCGATTCTTCTGCCTCAACCTCCAGAGTAGCTGGCTGGGATTATAGCTGTGTGCCCCTACATCTGGCCCATCCTTGCCAACACTTGGTATTGTCAGGAGTTTTAATTTTACCATCTAGCAAATGTGTGGTTTATTGCCTTATTTTTTAAAAAAAATTTTTTCCTGGTGCTGGTTATAGAACCCAGGGCTCACGCATGATACCCAAGCACTTTGCCACTGAGCCGCGTCCCCAAGCCTTCCTCATTGTTTTAATTCCCACTGCCCTGATAATTAATGACACTGAATATCTTTTCATGTGCTCACTGGCCATTTACATATCTTTATTACCGAAATGCTTTCTAAACTGTTTTGCTTATTCTTAAACATCTGGATAGCATGATACACTATTAGTGAGTTCTAAGAGTCCTTTATTCTCTATTTGAATGTGGCCCCAAAGTTCATGTGTTGGAAACTCAGGCCTCAATGACACAGTGTTGGGGGGGGGGGGCAGGGGGGACCTTTCAGAGGTGATTAGGTGACTGGATTAATGCCACCACCATGGGCGTGGTCTAGGTGCTCAGTATGGCTCCCGATCAAAGGATGAGCTTGGCTCATGCACCTGGACTCTCTGTGTCTCTCCCCTCTCTCTGCGGACCCTGCCTCCCTTCTACTGTGTTATGATCCAGCAAGAAGGCCCTTGCTGACGTGAGCCCCTCGACCTTGGACTTCTCAGTCGCCAAAACTGTTAACAAATAAACCTTCAGGAGCCAAATTAAACCTTCCTTCCTTAAAGAAAAAAAAAAGATATAAATCTTCATTCTTTATAAATAAGTTTCAGCCATTCTGTTATAGAAACACAAAATGGATGGAGACATATGTAGTGCAAATACTTTCTCGAAGTCTATGGCTTGTTTTTCATTTTCTTAATGTCTTTCCAAGAAAAAGTTCCCAATTGGATGAAGTCTCATTATCTTTTTTTTCCCTTTTATAATCCATGCTTTTTATATCCTAAGAAATCTTTGTTTATTCAAGGTCACAAAGATTTTTTTAAACTCTCCAAGTAACTTTCGTGGATGGGCAAAGTTGACAGTACTGGTTTATGGGGAACCTGGCCTTGCTTTTTCACTTTAACCTGAGTTTCTGCCAGAGAAACTTAATGCTTGAGGTAAAGCAGGAATACAGTGAACTGCAGTACTGTAAAAGCAAGGATGCAACTGAGAGCCTTGCGACTGTCTGGACTGACCAGCCTCCAAGCTTAACTGTGAGCGGCTGTCAAGTGCTAAAACAATGAGTTTAAGGCAGATGCACCTTCAGTGTGTTCCAGCTAAGTGAAAGGAGGAAGAGAGGAAAAGACTGTTCCCTCCCCTGTGGGAAGCAGCACACCCAAGTTTTCACTTTAACCTTATTAAGTGGGGCAAATTACTTCTATTTGGGGTGTGATTCTTTCAGAACACACCTCTCACAGAGACTACACAGATACGACAGTCAGACTTGGCAGTGTTTGGTCACCGTTTTTGAAGCCACCACATTAAACAAATGAAGGTGGCAGCAATAATATTTGCCCAAACCTTGGTTCCAACAGGGTCAGACAGACTGAGCTTTCATTACATGAAAGGAAAAGGTAGGAACACCGAATGGGCTCTATTTTCCCTGGACTCCTAGACAAAGTGGATCTGTCTCTATCTAGGCTGTGGCCAGGAGGCCACTTTCTCCAGATGTTATATTTAGCTAAAGGAATCTCCAACGCGGCCTCATGCAAAATGTGAAGTATGTCCCAGCAGGCGTAACCACAAACCAGAGGGCCAGCAGGGGCACCCCTGAAGGGAGTTAGGCAGCACAAAGGGGTTGACTGTGCAGCCACCCTGACATCCCCAAATGAGCTGAATTAGCTGTGAGCCAGATTTTTGGCCAGTTCTCACATTTAATGAGTCTTTGTTTCCCTCTTACTAGAGATTCTGACCCTGGGGAGAAAAATATGCTGCCTATTTCAAGCCAACTCCCAGCTGATTGCTCAGCACCAGGTAAGAGAGCAATCCAACGCTGATGTTTAGCACTTCCACAACTTTTGAAGTCAGGGGCAAAAGAAAAGGTTAGGTTAATTCTATAACTCAGTGAAATATCTGGATTCAGTGGCAAAGCGTAAGACAACCTGGGATAGCCTCTTCACTGCACACTGACAATGCCCTGATAGAGGCTGAGGATGGGATCATGGTGCTAGAGCCAGATGACTCGATTTAAACACTAGCCCTACCGGATTTCTGCCTAATCTCTTTCCACCTCAGTTCCCTCCTTGCAAAAAAGAGATAAAGATAGTAATGAACTTACAGAATTATTGGAAGGATTAAAGGAGATAATGCATATCAAGTACTTAATACAATACCTGGCGCATAAGTATTCAAAAATGCTGGCTTATTGTCATCATAACTCTACCAGTGAATTTTGTAGATTAAAATTAACATAAAGCACAGCTGTCCACAGTTAAGACAGAAATAAAGCTATCTTTTCTGAAGCTTCTGTCTGAAAAGAAATGGATTTTCCTTTTGCTGCTAGAATCAAATCTACTAGTAAAAGAAAAGACGTGTAGTTCATACATTGGGACTCAGTTTGGCATCTCATGCCTGCTGATCATCACAGATAATAGCACCTGAGAGACTCTTCATTCCTCAAGAAACACAGTCTTCAATCGCTTAAACAAGTCCTCTCCACACCGCATCTCACTCTTGTTTGTCCTTATCTTCAGGACTAGGCAATTTATCCACCAAAATTTAACAAAGTTTACACAACACCTAGAAGAAGCCCCTAGTATACGGTGGTCATCATAGACCTGTACTATACTGTATTTACAAGGCATCATGGAGATCACAGTTTAGGGAACCGAGACACACAAAGAAGTCAGTGCCCATGGTCTCAGAGCTAAAAGAGCTGGGCCCAATAGGATAGGCCACTTGGAGAAGGCCTTTGCTTTGATATACAAAGCGAGCCCCCAAGAAACTTCAAATAGCTGGTAGGGTGCTGGGTGTAGGGGCACACACCTGTAATCCCAGCACCTGAAGGCTGAGGCAGGAGGATCACCAGGAGTTTGAGGCCAGCCTACACTACATGGGAGGCCCTGTTTCAAAAAACCAAAAACCAAACCTAACCAAAACAAACAACAACAGAAATCTGATAGAGTGGCTAGCAGCATCCCGAGGTTGCTTATCTGACCAGTATAGTCTAACCAGTGGAATTCTAATTTATCATGTACAACACACTCTAAACAAAAGAGATTGAAACATTGGGATATGGAGAACGTTTCTTTGGCTATTACTAGAAAGCAGAGAGGTTCTTACCCAGCCAAAACAGAATGAATCTGTTTATTTAGAATTCTTTGTGTACACTGGGGTCCCAAGGGAGGGAGGAAAGAGATTATTCACTTTGTGGGATAGTAAATGTTGGCCATTCAGCAATCCTATGCATCAGACTAATCAGCTATAATCTAACTGAAACAAAGTTATAAAGATCAAGAGAAAGTCCTAGAAACTGCAATTATGTACAATACTGTGGATAAACTCACAAATGTGCTGTCAAGTGAGAGAAACAAGACTCCAAAGAATATGGAGTGTATGAGTCTACTTAAATATGAGATGAAGCAAAACTAATTTCCATTGTGAAAAAGTCAGAAGAGTGGCTATTCTTACAGGCTTAGAAGGGGGTGACTAGGGGTGACTAGAGGGAGCATGGGGGGGGGGCGTCTTCTAAGGTACTAAAATGTTCTGTTCCTTATCCAGCAGCTGGTTACACAGAGGTGTGGGGGTTCATTTTTGTGAAAACGCACTGAGTTGAGTGCACTTTTCCTCAATGAAATATATAAAAAGTCCTGTGAAATACATGAACAGTCCTATACAAGGTCTCCCTTACACCCCAGCATAAAAGGGCACCATTTAGGAAGGCCACCCTTGACACCACAGCTGGAATACCGTTTGGGGTGGACTTGGCTTCTGGAGGTGGCAGACCCCCTGCCTCACGTGGCTGGGTACCCAGGAAGACAGGAGCACTCGCGGCTTTGATGTCTGGCTGCCTTCACCATAGACATCTGAGAGCTGCAGAAGCCAGACTTTCTCAGCTTGGACCCTCTCTAAGCTTCTAAGAGCAGGAGCAAAGAAGGCTGCCAGATTAGGTGAAGTCAACCTAGGTGAAGATCTCTTGTCAGTGTTTTCTCAGAAGAGAGAAAACGGAGGCCGGAACTACTAGCCCACCCCTTTCCTGCTTGAGATAATCTAAGTGGTTGTCAAGGTCACGAAGCTGAAGTGGTAACCAATTACTGTTGAGATTTCACCTCAATAGGTTTTAATGTTAGTTACACACAAATTACCAAGTGGTGCAGAAGAATTCAAATCAATAACAAGCAAGTGAGAGCAGATGCTGGAAACTATGGAGATGGCATAAGGCACCCTTACCCCTAAGTGAAGCGTGGCCCAGCCGCAGGGCAGCAGTGAGCTCTGGGAGGAGCTCTCTTTCTCTCCTCTATTTTCTTAGATTGTACCCTCAGTACCCCGTCTCTGAGACACAGGGAAAACCCCTTCATGAGTCACTCCACGGGACAGCCCAGGAGTTGTAACTCAGTTCTTTTTTCACAATGGTAAAAACAAAAGAAATTGAGTACCAACTCCAAGTCTAGAAAACTTACAATAAGGATTGGAAAACTGATGAAAAGTTACAGGTGCCCTGATGACAATCCTGCTTGTGAGTCTTTTCTCTCCCAGCTGCAAATCTAAACATTAAATCACTAGAAACCAATGAATTCTAAAGAGCCCTATATATCATACTCTTTCTCCCTACAACTTATGGGAAGTTTACTCATCTTTGGGAAAGTAGTTTGAGGATATCAGAGACTTAGGGTCAGGCATGGTTTATTATGTGTAATGCTTGGGGCTTTTACCACCATTTGTAACCAAACCTCATGAATCAATGGCTCCACTAAGAGTGCAAGACAAGAGGTTCCTGGATTTCCAAGAGGATGCTTCTACCACTAACAGGAAAGGTGAATTCCTTAAGATTACCGCAACTATTTTAGTTTTTCTTTGGTCAAATTGCTCAATCAATACCTGAGGAATTGTAATAACAACTGGGCTTCAGAAAGCATTGAAGGCCCCATGGGAAAGATACAGCATGAGATGAATAACCAAATTCATGATCCACCTTGGTCAAGATAAAAATCTGGAAGGAGATCTAACCAAAAACATAAACATACATGAATTTGCTCAATTCATGAAAGAAAACATGACATAATACTCAAGTTCCCTGAACCCCAAAAGCTTTGCAGATTACTTGAAGAAACACCAAAATATAGTTATTGAGATACGTAGATTATAAATAATGGCACCAGCCCTAGGGTTGTACCTTGCAAATGGTTACTTTTCAAGGGTGAATACTAATTCAGCTCAGAGAGGAAGAAAAGAATGCTAATTCAAATATTTTCTCTCTGAATATGAGTAGAAAACAGCCAGGGGAAAGCCTGTCAAGAAAGCCAATAAGATACCTATTCTCTTATTTACAAGACTGTATCACTGTTTCACCAAAAGAATATCTACATACCTTTTTAAAGAGTCTTCCTGAGTCCTCGCTGACTTGGACAAATCGAGGAATTATATTATTCAGGTAGATATCACTCAGGGTGGTGTGGTCCCTGCTCTCCCGTTTAACCTGGTTTAAAAGGAGATTCCAACAGTTGACTGGAGAGAGAACATTCTGATCTTTCCTGCAGAGAAACAGCAAGGAAAATAAAATCAATGATGGTAAGCAACCAGGGCCAACATCTGCAATTAGAGCCCATGTCACAAAACCACAGCAATCAAAGCATAACCAGAGATAAAGATATCTTCCTAAAGCCTGATCACTACGCATTTTTCTTTTCTAAAAATTCAGTGGAGAAAACAGGAAAAAATAATAACAAGGAAAGGGAAAGAAGAGGAGGAGGAGAAGGATTATTGTTAAGTATCTACTATGTCCTAGGAACTCAGCGAAAACTTTAAATGTATTATTGTATTTAAGCACCATCATTTCATTATAATGAAGGGACTATCATTATTGCCTTTTCACTGATTAAAAAACGGAAGCTCACAGGTGTTGTAATCTGTCTGCAGCTGGTGAGGAGTCACACAGGACCAGGGAATTGGGCACTAGAACCACAGTTCTGCATTGTTTGACTTCAAAGTCCATTCCTTAGCCATTAGGTCACTTGGCTTATCTCTAGTGTTAGAGACAAAAGGTACAGATTTTATCTAAAGCCAAAAATCTCTACAGCATTAGAGACTAAATCCCCCAAAATTTTTTTTTTTGGTTGTTTTTTTTTGTACCAGGGATCAAACTCGGGTCCTTGAGCTTGTGAGGCAGGCAGCGGAGCCACTGAGCTAAATCCCCGGGCCCCTAAAAGTTTTATCTATTGTAGGATTCAATGAAGGAGACTTTGGTGACATCTGCCTTTAAAAAGGCACTGAAGGGCCAGGGATTTAGTTCAGCGGTTCTGCCATCTGCCTCGCAAGCGCAAGGACCTGAGTTCAATCCCTGGTACCAAAAAAAAAAAAAAAAAAAGGCACTGAAAACTTCAGTTCTATGGAACCCATCTAAGGAGTTTTGATTTCACTCACTGAACCCACAGTCTCATATCTCATATAACTAAGATCACGAGCCATATCCGAATATACTGCATGTATTCCTAAAACATTTACGACTTGAAAACAGACAAAAGTGCTAAACTCTCAGATTCTCATTTTAAATGAAAGGAATGTGATCTGAAAGAATTATCGTCTCAGTTCACAGTACTAATTTAAGCAGCAGAAAGTTCTGCACCTGGAATGTGGATTTCTTCAAAGACAGAAACAAAGTAGGAATCATTATGGTACTATTTATCAAGGGACACTGTGTGCTAGGGCCTTTGCACACCCCCAACTATCTGAGCAGATGGGTGCTGATGGCACATTTGAAAGATGAGGAAAGGTGGACCACAGATATGTTAACCGCTTTCCCTAGGTCACACAGCAAAACGATGGCAATGCTGGAATTCAAAGCCAGTGTAGAAGTGCAAAGAGAGTGCTCTGAGAGAATCCCAACCTGTGCCTTCTCTTTCCCAGGACCCTCCCTCCAGTCAGACTCTTAATGCACACAAAGTAGTTAACAGTGGCTTGGTTCTTGAGCCCTCACTGCCACCATCCAGTACTGGCGGTTTCCAGGCACCTGTGATTTGTAAAGCTGGAAGTTCAACTTGGAGGAGTTTTTCAATTCTGCAATAATATTAACAAATAATCACATCATACCTGCATAGGCTTTTGAACACCTCAGACCAGCAAATCAGTTACCTGACTAGCCAATCTAAGAAGCTGATTCAAGCCCATGACTACTACAATCCAAATGAGATTTCCTAAACTTGTCCCCTAAGCCCCGTACCCCACCCCAGGGACGGCACTTCTTCTATGGACAAAATCACTAACACTTATGTGCCAATCATGGTGGTAACATTATGTCCATTACCTTTGTGGGGAAATTAAAAGATTCTTATGAAAATAAAAAAATACAGTAGTGAAGAGGGATATGTGTAATTAACTCACTTCCTTAAAAGTGTTTAATATCTGAAAAAATAAAGCTAAACAGGAAACAATCTTAAATCTAAAGTGGTGAGAGATTGAAACACATATATTCAATGATATTTGTTGTTTCCATTGCAGGGAAACTTTCAAATTAATTCCAAATTAGTTTTAGTTATAATGGTCTAAAACAAAATCTAATTTATATTTCCTCAAGTGGTTTCTCTTGGCAAGATACCCAAGTCCTCAATAAGCATGAAATGTACCAGGCCACTACACATTTTTAAAAGCACAGATCTCAGAAGACCTTATATTTACAATCGGACTCCATCTGCTTCTACGGGGAGAGGATGAGTTGGTGGTCTCTATTGTGCTTTACACACAAAAATGATGCTGTAATTTAGTCCTACAAATGTGCAAAAGTTGTCTTCAATGAACACGGTATGCCATCGGATGTTTTCGTGGTTATGAGTGGTGTCATCCCAGTGTAGTGCAGGAGATGAAGGAAGACAGAATGTCAGCAGAGAGATGGACGGCTAACTCACAAAAGGATGCCACAGGTCACAGAGAAGCAGGAAAAGCAAAATCAGCCTAAGGCTACAGAAAAGGATGCAAGGGACATATCCCCAGGCACCCTCAAGAGAAAGGATAAGTGAACAAATATGGGTTAATAACAAGGATACATGGGGGCTGGTGATAGATCAAGGGCTTAGAATACCTGAGGCCCTGGGTTCCATTCATGACATCATCTAGTCTGAAAAAAAGAAGGAAGAGAGGGAGAGGAAGAAAGGAAGAGAGGGGGAGGGGGAGGGGAAGGGGAAGGGGGGGAAGGGGAGGCAGAAGTGAGAACATTTTGAAATAAAATGCCTTATTACCAATAAACTTCACCAAGAACTTATTTTGAGGTACTACAAGTACTTCTACCATATGTATTTATTCCCATCCTTACAGCAAGTAGTTGGATGGTTACTGCTGTTTTCACTAGGCATGAGCTTTTAAAACTCTATGTTAGAAACTCTGAAATCAGTAGAGAATCACATTTCAGTTAAAACAACTATCCCATCTATACAAATAATGAGCGACTCCCACATGAAAGAGCTCGGCCCCGGACCCTGTATTAGACCAACACAGTCTGCAGTGGCCTTGACACAGACTTGCCACGAGTGGTGAACTTTTCAACAGGGTGCTACTGGTGATGTTCCAATGGGTGGACTCTGCACAGGCTCATTTTTTAACCCAAGCCCTTGTGTGCTTCCTTGAATGAAGCTGTGGGGAGCACACAACTTAGCACACAGCCGTCCAGTTCACCGCATCACAGAAGGCTGAGGGGCCTCTGCTGGGTTCATGGCAGACCTCAGCTGACTCATGAGGACCCACACTGTCACTTCAGTGTCAACTGCTGCAAAACTTCCTACACGTTGGGGCTTACCTAATTAGTGTCTAGGAAGGGGGATGGGAAAAGTGGCGAGGTAATGTCAGTGATTCAGTTTCAAGACAAAAATCTTTCTTCTTTAAACACCTTAAATTTGCATTTGTTTGGTTGGTTGGCTGGCTGGTTTTTTAAGACAGGCTCTCACTATGCAGTTCAGGCTGGTCCTGAACCTACTATAAAGGCCAAGCTACCCTCAAGCTCACGACAATCCTTCTGCCTCGGCCTCAGTGGGTCACTACACCCAGCTGAACATCTCAGTAATTTTTAAGCGGTCCTATAATTACAATAACTCATCTGTGTGAATAAGGATTATCTCGATAGTGAACAACCCAAATCAAAATCAGAAATAACTTGGATACTTAACCTGATACAAAACTGTAACTCCTATGAATAATTCTGATTTCAGTATTTTTAGTTCATGAACAGCCTTACTGTTTAATTGATTAACTCTGTAATAAGTACTCTTTATAAATTTGTTCTTTAAAAGTAGACTTACAGAGGAAAACAACCAGTTTTTTTTAATCTATTTCACGCATGGAAGTTATGCAGACTTTTTACTTTAAAAAATGAGACTGGCTTGAAAAAAAGAGCGAAGGGCTGGGGATTTAGCTCAGTGGTTTTGCCGCCTGCTTCAAAAGCGCAAGGACCTGAGTTTAATCCCCGGCCCCTCAAAAAAAAAAGCATTAAAAAAAAGAGCGAAAGATTTTAGAACCTGTTGTTTGTTTCTTCTATGGTTCCCTGTCTCTTGCTACAACTGCGCCTTTTCATACAGTATTTCAGTTCCTCTGAGACTCTATGCTTTCTCAGACATATTCTTCCTTTCAAATGAGGTGTCTGTATTAATTCATCTATTTATTTTTGGACAGTGGTCAGGCAGGAGAGGCGCAGGGAGTGTGGGAAGAGGGGAACACAAATATACTGTCCAGGCAATTTTCCCAGCCAACATGAACAAAGAAGAAACACACTTCAGGCTGGAAAATAAGCAAGCCCATGAGACGTGATTTCATAGGGAGCAGGAGAAGACTTTGCTAGAGTGGTTTCCTGCTCCAGTGGCTCTGCAGCCTTATTTTATTTGGGGCCTCAGAGCCAAAGGAACTTGGTTTGGTGAGGAGATGAAATTTGTCTTTGTATCTTTTCCATCTATCATTTGTTTGCACAGTGTCTTTTGCTCTCCCTGTCCCAAGAGCCTCAGGTTGTGTAATACTTGGGCATTTAGAGAAAAGGGTCTGCATCCCTCAGGAATGTGCTGAACAGCTGCAAACCTCCTCAAACACTAATCCCGAAAAAGCAGACAAAATATCCAGAAGTATTTTTCTTACTTAAAAATGTTTTCAGGAGGAAGATCAAGAAAACATCATACTGTACTGGAGAGGAAATGACTCAAGTCCAAAGAAAGGAGACCCAGAAAGTCACAGGCCGGCTGTGCATCTGCAGAAGGGATCATCACTACCAATGCCCTGGAAGACAAAAACCTGCACAGCTGAATCATTTGTTTCAAAGACATTAGCCCAGTTTTTCTCCTTCAATTTAGACTATTTATAGATGTTCAACAAGTTCAGCATCAAACGCTCAAGGAGACTTTTCTAAAATATCCAGGATAAAGAGCCAACTCCATAAAGTTGGCCTCTACTCTACGTTTTTTTTGTCCATATCCTCTGGGCTTGCTTTCGATATCCCATCTATAAAATGGACATGTATCCCATTGGTGTACATCTAGCTCCCTGCTATAAAATCCCACAAGTCTCCTAGCCTAAGGTGTCATTTAATTAATAACTGCTATGCTCGTGGCTCTGTAAATGGAGCGCATCGAGTGTGGCGTTAGAGGGAAGACTTCAGCCTCTGCAGTGCCATCGTGAGCCATTTCCTTCTGGGCCAAAGTCTCTGACTTGCTCACTGTCAATCCTGTTGCGTAGATCAACTGAGATGCTGGATGCAAAAGAACCACAGCTACAGGGAAGCACCATACAAATGCAAGGAAATATTATTATTTTTATTTCCAAACAAACTAGGACTCAGCTTTCATCAATTTCCAACATGCTTCTCACTCAGCCCTGGGCCAGGGCCAAGAGCACAGCCTGCTGAAAACGCACAGCCCTCAGCAAATAATGGCTGGGATAAGACAGCAGCAACAGGCAATTAACAAAGCAGCTGTAAGTCTCTGGGAAGACGTGAGGGAGATACCAAGGGGAGAGCAGATTTCAACCTTCCACGTCCTTTCCCTAAGGAACAAGGTGGAAAAATCAGGCCTGCATTCCACACTGGGTACTGAGTGCTGAGGTTGACGGGAAGGAATCCAAAGGGAGCCCAGGCTGCCAGAACCTAGATTCCTCAGCAGCTTCCAGAGCCCCTGGCCCATCTCAGAATTCCTATCAGACCTGCCAGTCTCTATATAGCTGGCAAATATCAATGCATCCAAGAAGAATATAATTTCCCACTTTAAAAATAGACATATCTGTGATGACAGACAAAACCCCAAATGAGTTAAATACATCATGCAATGTATGGTATTAAGCATCTAAGTATGAAGAGGATTTAAAAACATGCTTGATTAAAAAAAGAAAAAAAGACTTCTTAGTGATGGCTGGACAGAGAACTAGTGATGAGGAGGCTGGATTTTTTTTAACCTAAATTCCCTCCTGGCACCTTGATTAAAATGAAATGAAGTGAGGCAGCCAAAGAGATTATTTTATTCAGATGAGTGTTATTAGCCTTTCTGGCTTATTTTCTCTATTATGCATTTTGCTGATGCTGACAGAAGCAGACAGGCTGCATAGAGAGGCAAAGCTGGTGGATTTATGGTCTGACAGTGCCGTGCATGCAATCAGACTCTTGCTGACCCAGATAAGCCACAGGATGGAGAGGATTTTCGGGGGAAGGTGTTAAAAGAAGGAGGGCAAAATAAAATAAAATCACTAAGGTAGGAACTGACTTGGAAAAGATTCTGCCTATAATGGTGGCTGCTGGCTGTGTGACCCAGTCGTACAGTGGTAGCCTGGAGGCGTCTTTCAAAGACAGGCGGGCAGACGGGGTAGGCACGCTTCTTAGGGCTTATCACACAGCTCTGGCTCCAGCTTTGCCAGGAATGAGATCAGAATGGAAGAGTTCAGAGATACAAAGAGAAAAGCGCCAAAAGCAAAAACAATGCATTCTATGTATGGAGAAATGAGCTTTCAAATTTCCAAGTCAGACCCACAAACTGTCCTCGGCAGCCTAGACGATGGTCAGAGGAGATGACAGCGGTGTACCCACCTTACTCAAAATAGCCTCAATTGTCCCCTATAATCAAGTCTGGAGGAAGAGCTGTATGGAAACAGGATTCTTGTGGCTCTGGATTAGTTCCACAGAGCCTGGCCACACCCTCGGGAGAACAGCAGGGCCAAGAGCAGGGAGCTCAGGAATCTGCTTTGAAGTGGAGAACTGGACACGCCCTGGGTCTGACAGCTGCTAAGCACTTAATAACAATCTCCTGGATGACTGCGGGACCAAGGTTCTTCTGAGTTATGGCGGAGAATCTGGGGTGACCTCCGAAGATGAGCCACTAGACTCTGACTGAAGTCATCTCACTTTGCCTTCCCATCCGCCACCCTCCTGGCACCCTGCTCAGAGGAAAGGAGGCAGGCAGAGGGTCTGCATGTCACTCAAGACAGCTCTGTGAAGCTCATGAACCAGTCATGGGAGAGGGGTCTAATCAAGAGGTGAATCTCTGCCATCTAGATTTCTTGCCTGGATTTCTGACATTTTACTATCTAGGCTCCTTCTTTGAGTCCTCTATCTCCTCTTATTTCATTTATTCATTCATTCAGCAAACATTAACTGAGCACCTACTGTGTGCCAGACACTGTTCTGTGTACTGGGAATAAAAGGATCACCAACTTGTTTCTGACCCGTTTCTCTGGTGTTTGCAGACCACTTGGATCCAAGACACGGCTTTCCTGCTCACGCGCTATCCATCAGCTACAACCCACACCTGACTTATCCTGGTCTTGCTGCTTGCATGTAAACTATGAAGACCTGACTTGGATAAATGAGAAGATCCACTCGCCCACCAGTTCTCCACGGCTTCTGCAGACCCTAGACTTCTTCATCCATACCCCAGGCCTTGGCACTAGCATTCTGCAAACTACAGGAAAGAATAAACAAAAAAAGGCCACTGAACTCTCCTGATGTATGCTGGGTACAATCCAAATGCTGGAGTACAAAGACTTTGCACTCAACCCCAGTTAGATCCACAGAACTAAGGACCTAGAAATCCTCTTGGATATTATAAATACCCCCTTTAAGCCCCCTAAAATAGGCTGTGATTACATCCAAAATCTGAGCTAACTAAATCATTCAATTAGGCTAAAACACCACAGAAAGGGCCAGGGATTTTAGCTCAGCAGTTCCGCCACCTGCCTCACAAGCACAAAGACCCGAGTTCGATCCCCGGTACCAGAAAAAAAAACCAAACAAACATCACAGAAAGAGGTACAGTCATAACACGGGTGTAATCGATGACCAAGAGTTACACGTTTCTGTTTAAGAGGAAATTATAACCATCTATGTTACACTGACATTTGGATCCACATATTCCATAGGAAAACTTGTGAATAATCCTACAATTATAGCCTTGGTTTTTTTCGTTCTCTAGTTAATTAAGATGACACCAGAAACCCTATAAGTAATTATAGCACATGACAAACATACAGAGGAAAAAAACCACGCAGATGTGTTAGCAGATTTTTTAAATAAATGAAACCTTGGAAGATAACTGAGCAGACAGTTTGGCTCAGTCCTGCTAATTCATTCTAGAGAAGCAAACACCTGGCCGTGCCAAAGTGGAATGATGTCACTCAGAAATCCACACTTACTTTCAGAGCAGTGAACGCTTGCTTAGGAGCCGGCATCGCCCAGGCACCAGGCAGGAGCAGGGGAGCTTGATCCATAGCCAGTAACTCTTCTGGCTGGCAATCAGTACTGGGAAGAAGGGTCTGTAGGAATCCTGAGTGCCAGCCCCTGGGACAGAGGCCCTTACAGCTCATCGCAACAGTGAGCTTGACGGCATGAAGTCTGCAGTCATCGGATTAGCTGCATGCATAACCACTTCTCATATGTTGTTTTGGTATTTATGTTGCCTTTTTTGGAAGGAAGTCTCTTGAGGACAGGTATATTTTGGAATGTTCAATGAACACCTATCACCAAGAATCAGAAATCCTGTTAAGTGCTGAGCACAGTAAGACTATGATTCACTTAATGAATAGCTAATAGTTTGCCCTCTGTCAATTTTTTTTTTTTTTTTTTTTTTTTGAGACAGAGTCTGGCTATGTAGCCCAGGCTAGTCTTGAACTCACAATGTAGCCTGGGCTGGCCTAAAACTCGAGAAAATCCTCCTGCCTCAGCCTCCTGAGTGTTGGGATTACAGGTATGCGCCACCATGCCTGGCACCTCCATCAATCTTGTATACTGCTCTAGTATGCCTGCCTGCCTGCCTGCCCCTCTCTCTCTCTCTCTTTCTCTCTCTCTCTCTCTTTCTCGAAGACTGAACCCAGGACCTTTGGACCAAGCTACATCTCAGCCCTTTTATTTATTTTATTTTTATTTGGAGACAGGGTCTCACTAAGTCACTAAGTTGCCCTGGCAGGGCTTCAACTCACAGTCCTCCTGCCTCAGCCTCCAGACTCCTGGCTTCCAGCATGGATCTTACCCTCATTCTCTAGGTGTCTGTTGGGTGCCTGTTGTCTCCTGCTCTCTTAACAACAGCCCATCATTAGCAAGGTTGCTGCACTATGGCAAAATTTTAAAGGGCTGGGTGGTGTAAAAAACGCCCTACTCAATTTCCAGGTTAGTAGGTCAAATTATTGAATTCAGGTCCTTAAGGAATCTCATCTGGATCAACAACGAACCCCAAGCAAAATGGTATTCTGTGGAAAGCACCGTAAACTATGCTTATCTCGACTAAGTCACCCACATACTCTAGACCATTATTTTCTAAGTGAGGACCGTGAGACTCCAGCACCTGAGGTCACACAGGTGGACAGTGGGGGCAGAAAAGCACCCAGGTCCTCCAACCAGCAGCCATTTCGTATTTCACAGTGGGGGCCGCTGTATTTCAATCAGAAAGCAGCGAGCATCTACAGAGACCTGGCGCTGAAAGGGTGAATTGACTACTTGGAGCCCCAGGGGTTACAGCTATTCTGAGACAACACCAAACAGGAATGGTGAGGGTCCCTGAACCCTGAGGGAGCAGAACTGCTGGAGCATGCAGACATGCTGCATGTGGTCACGCTGCATGTGGTCACACAAGAAAGGCAAGTGAAGAGGAAGAGCAGCTTGAATCCCACCCCATCCTAATTCGGGACTGGCTCTGGGTACCTACCAGAGGCCTGGCCACACCTGGCCACTCTGTAACATGACCCTTTGGTTCCTTCATGCTCGTTCTGTGGCCTCAGCCAACCCTTCTCTGCCTTAATAAGGGTCTTGCCAAACATCTGAAACAGAGAACTATCAAGGAAACTTGGGCTCTAGGCATCAACGTGGGTGTCTGGAATCACTTGGCGAAGCGAAGAGTCTCAGTTCTGATCTGGATGAGCCCAGCCACTATCTACCGCCTCCAAGCCAGTGTGTGCTGGAAGCCCCTAAGCAGCCAGGCCCTGAGCCTGTAAGGCAGGCGCTTCTCTAAGTGCGAGTCTTCCAGCCTCAGGCTCCTCACATTGGAGTCATTCTGGGGCCTTGTTGAAAATGGGGTTCCTGTGCCTCTGCCAGACTCCAATTCACCAGCAGTGGAACGATGCCCAGGAATCTATCTTTTGGATAAACATCCTAGGTAATTTTTATGCACACCAAAAATCAATGTTCTCAGAGCACTGTTTTTCAAACTGTGGGTTTCAACTCATTAGTGGAATTTCTTTAAAAATCAATTTACAACTAGCATTTCTCAAAAAATAAAATAGAAGAGTAGAACAGAATAAGAGAACGAAGTTGATTAGAAGAGGAAGAACCAAAAAACTAAATAAATAAATAAAAAAGAAGAGGAAGAACCATCGAGAAGACAGAGAATCAAACCCCAAAATTATTCTAACATTTCCCGACGCTTTTTAGTAATTTGTTTTCATGTGGTAGAAACTGGTACAATACTTAGGAAGCTTTGAGCCCATCTGTTTTTGCATTTAAGCTGCAAATAAGATTCACAACAACTGGAATGAGCAGCACTGACCAGGTTGTATGTGTGTGGAGTAAAGAGAAATGAAATGAGTGTGTGGGCGAGGAGGAAGAGGGTTACGTGGGAGGGAGGAAGGGGACTGGAAGCTTTCCCCAAACACAAAGGCGATGTCAGGGCAGAACTGCTGTAAAGGAGTATCAGAGAGGCCAAAGAACGCCAGGGAAGAAAATCAAGCAGCTGTAGCAGGGACTGCACAACGGGAGCTCGCAGAGAGCTCAGCAACGTGTCCTAAAAGCTCTGCAAGGTTGAGCAGTGTCCTGGAAACACCACCTCCAGGAGAACAGGTCAAGACCATCCGAGACCCTAAACCAAGTATTATATAGCTGATGGTAAGCAGTCGGCACGATCACAGCCTCTAGCTGACATCACAGCTGTGTTCCTGGTTCTCTAAATCAAGAGGTGAACACCCAGAATGGCCGGGAGGGCTCAAGAAGAGTCGTCTGTCTCAGGAGAAACTAGCAAGGGTCCTTATCCACAGCCCAGGGTCAGGGCTGCCCCAGGAAGAAGGGCAGATGTATACGAGATAATCCTTGGAGCCCATTTTTTTTCTGGCTTAGGACCCCATCACTGACTTCTGCGAAAGCCTTGGTGAAATCTCTGGTAAACAGCTCTCTCACTCCTCCTGAGGCTACTCAATCTCTAGTTCAGAGAAAATGTTCATGAGTGGGAAATGTCAATCAAGACCCCATTCTGGAGGGGAGAAATTAAATACAATCAGAAATATATAAATCAAATTGTATTTCAAAGAAGTAACATGACCACACTCAAGATCTGTGATTTGGGACAGGAAAACTAATCTTTGAACATTAATTTGGCCCTCAAAGCTGAAAAAAAAAAATCAGTATTAAGACTTAGTATTCTTTTTCAGAGGCATGGGTTAACACCTCTGAAACTACATTCTGTACAGTCTAGGACCAAGCACTAACTGAATATATTACAGGCGATGGAGCTAGGTTTCTCATTGTGCACAGAACAGTTACAAATATGGCAAAGGAAGAAAACTGAATAAAACATGCAGCACTAGATTGGAACTGAAGATACTGATGTGAACTCACTACTTTAAAAGAGATAAGTACGGTCTCTGAATTAATGATGGTTCAACTTAAGATCTGTTTGACTTTACAATGGTGTCAAAGTAATCAGCATTCAGTAGAAACTGTACTTCAGATTTCAACTTTGGAACTTTTCTCAGGTGAGCCACATGCGATAGGAGTCTGGTGATTCTGGACAGCAGCTGAGAGTTACAGCTCCCTGCCAGCCGTGAGATTGCAAGAGTAAACAGTCAATGCTCCATGTGTGCGGTATCGCTCAGATGTGGTGATCAGTAGGTTAGATGCATTAAATCCTCTCTCTCTTTCAGTACAGTTAAGTTTATTTTATCCATAGCTCTTCCAGTATAAATTGTTTGTAAATGCTGAACATCATGGCTTCCAGTCCATCCTCCATGAACTTCTTATAAAGTGCCATAAATTTGGTCAAAATGCTTCCATGTGATAGAGAGCTTTGCTTCCCAGCTGTAGACAATGTTCATAATAGGCTGCCCTCCGAGCCCATTCCCTCCCCTCTCCTCCCTCTCTTCCTCCCTTTCTCACTCCCTTTGACACAGGTCTCATTATGCAGCCCAGGCTGGCCTCCAATTCCCAATCCTCCTCCCTCACCCTTCCAAGTGCTGGGATTGCAGGTGTGCACCACCACCATGCCCACCTTAAATGCATTTTTGACTTAGGATATTTTCAATTCACCATAGGTTTATCAGGACCCAATCCCATCATGAGTTGAGGAGCACCTGAAATACATGAAATACAGGCGTGAGTGAGTGAGTGTGCGTGTGTGTGTGTGTGTGTGTGTGTGTACATGTCTACTACCTCTGACTACTGAGAAGGATTATAAATCATGGTATTCTAGTTACAAAGATCACACTTAGCATCCATGGCTTCTAAATATTATTTCACACTAAAAACAACCAGGGCTCTTTGAAAAAATGACAAACTCAACAATCAAAGCAAGGAAAACTACAGGGTAAGGCTGGAACATGTTGTGCTAGAAAGTAAGGAAGTGCTCTAAGAGATGACATGACGACATGTTAAAAGGACACAGGAGCCAGCTTGATGTAACTCTAGTGGCCAAGTCTGGCAACAATTGAATATTAAGCTGGGCTTGGTGGCACACACCTATAATCCCAGCACTTGGGAGGCTGAGGCAGGAGGATTGCCGTGCCAGCCTAGACTACATAATGAGCTCAGGGCCACCCTGAACTACATAATGGGACTTCGTCTCAAAAAGAAAAAAAAAAAAAAAGATTTATAATCATTGAATAAAATAAGAATCCACAAGTCCACATTAATATAAACAAACAACTGGGGGGAGGGTCTGATAGCAATGGAAACACTCCTCTTTACTGTAAAATTCCAGCTGAAGAATGAAGAAGGAATGATGGAAACTAGAAAAAAGAGTATTTGGTAACCATTGTAACAGTAATTGAGTCAAAGAATTATCAGTGGATGCTGAAACTGGAGAGTATGTCTAATGGCTTTAGAATACCCAGTATCTACACACGGTCTCCAGGTATCTCCGCACCATATATGCTTTAATTACATAGCAGAGAATCAATTACAGTGAAGAAAACTGGTAGACAGCACTATAATCAAATGGTCAAAGTCAGCATCATCAGTAATGGGGCAAACCTTTAGCAAGTGACCCCTGATATGATGCATCGAGAAGAATACGGCACTCGCTCCATGGCACTCCCCCCAGGAGTTTAACCAGAATCATAATGTTAACAGAAATTATTATAAATATCAGATTGAGACATGTTAAGATAATGGGGCTGAATGCTCAAAAAAAGGTCAATGTCATGATATACAAAGAAAGACTTGGAAACCACTCCACACTAAAGGAAACTAAAGAGCAAGCAATTACACAAATTCCACAATCCTGACCTTCTTTTTGCCAAAAAAGGACGCCTTTTGAAGCAACAAGTAAAATCTGATGCCTATGGATTAGAAAATATTATTCTATCAGTCTTCAAATCCTGATTTTGATAACTGTACTATGATTATATGAGAAAACATCCTTACTTTAGCAAATACCCCCTGAAATATGGAGGGATAAAAGGACATCATGTCTACAAGTTACTCAATTGTTTCAGAAAAACAAAATAGCTACATGAGTTGTGTGTAGAGGAAGATATATAAAACAAATGTAGTGATATGTTAACATTTATAGGCAATCTGAGTAACATGGTATATGGCAAGTCTTTGTACCAGTCTTGACATTTTTCTGTAAGTCTAAAATTACGTCAAAATAAAAGAAATTAATGACTCCATTCTAGCGGAAAATGAAGTCAATTGTCCCATCTCCCCTTTGGCAGTGAGTGCGTCCTACTTCTGTTACCTTTTTCATATAAACCGCTGTCTTCCGCGTGATACATGAGCCTCACGAGAGTAGGGCTAGGTCCGCTGTGCCTGCAGCCCAGAACTGATACAGAACCTGTTGGCCATGGCCAGTGATGAGTAGGAAGCCAAGTGCTCATTATTAAATCGGAGTCACTAAAAAGGGTGCTCAACAATTCTGGTTCATAGACCCTGAACTCTTCACTTAGAGAACACACACAGAATTAAACTATTCCCATTAAATGCAAACTTCCAGGAGCTAGAATGGTGGCTCATTCTTCTGAGCAGCCCTTGGCAGAGAATAAATGTTTGCTGAAAGAATAAGTGAATCTCTCATACCAGTACTGTTTGCTTACTTCCTGTATCAATGGTAAGATGGCCAGGAGTGGACTTGTTTTCCAGAAGGAATAATAATACAAATACAAGAATACCATTTTTAGCCCCCAAATAGGTGATTTTATCAAGACTTTCAACCCAGTTATTTCTGGCTAATTAGAATGCCACAACAATTTGCCTGGACCTGGTAAATTGCTTTTTTTCATTTGATTAAAGGCCACATCTTTTCTAAAGTTTCTTTAATTTGATCCCAAAGAAGACTTCTGAGATACATTACACATATATTCTCCAGCATAGCTTCCCTGATGACACTGTAAATAGGTTTCGAGGCACTCACCATCTTCTAGAACTCAGGTGTACGCTTGGCGTCTGGGGCAGCTCCAGGGGCTGGGGATGTGGCTCAATGGCACAGTGCCTGCTGAGCACATGCAGAGCCCTGGGTTTGAACTGCAGCACCATCCAAAACAGAGTAAGAAGCAGAAGCACTAAAGTTTCTATAAACCATGTGGACCTGGCAAAAATCAACAGTGAATGACTGGAATCCAAGGCAAAGCCCATGACAGTGTCCTATAATCAGTATATTCTAAGAATAGCCTTGGGAGGTGCTGATGAAAGAGCATGTGTGTGCCTGCATGCCTGTGTACGTGAGCCCAGAGGCAGGGAGGGCACACTTTTCCACTCATTACAAAGCAAAGAAGAGGCTGACATCATCGGACCAAGGGTAAAGGGGGCAACGGGAAGGGAGCGGTGCAGGGGAGAACACACTTTAGCACCCCACCCATGCCTGTCTTCCTGGGCCTCCCCCTGCTCTCTATTCAGAGTCCACTCAATAGCCTGTGTTTGTCTATCAAGGAAATCCATAAGAGGTATCATTTCCACCTGTACACTGCAGAACCAATCCTGTACTTCCTCCTTTTGCTAAATCCCTGAGATGCTGCCTATAAATTCAAAGAATTTCAAGCATCAACAGAAACCCCTACCCCCACCCGGAGAACTTAGTTCTGAACATCTGTTGTTTACAAGAGTTCAGGCTGAGGAGCTGCCAGACTTGTTCTGCAACCTCTGCTTTAACATGGAGGCTGCCAGGGTGGGATGTCTGAATTTCACACAAGGATGCCCTGTCCCGACTGCTTGGGCAGAAATCAGCAAGCACAGCCCAGCATCCTGCCACTGAAGATAATCCTAGTGTATTCAATTCATTTTTCTAATCCTGGTTCTTTAACCAGCTGTACCCAAAATAGGTTAAGAAGCAGAACTGTGCTCAGTGACCTCCCTGAACGGGAAACCTGAGAGGCAATGACAGTAGAAGCAGGGAGGCAGAAGCAGGAACTACCAGAAAAGATGACCCTGTTTCAACTGAAAAAGAAACCAAACCCTACTTTTTTCTCATTTTCTCTGAATCCTTCATTAGCACAGGCCTTCCTGTATGACTCTGTTCTCTTCACAGCGGGATACTTCGGTGGCACAGTGCAGAATTAGATACTAAAGTCTTTACTTCAATCAACATGGGACCAAATCTAGCTGAGAACAAACCGTGCTCTCGTACCTTTCCCTGAGTCCCCCCCTTTCCCAGGGGCTACTGGAATCTGCTGTACATGGGGTCCTATTTTTAGACTCATGTGCCCTTGTGCTCTTTATTCTCTCTCTGCTTGCCTGATTTTCCTCATGTCAATGACAAAAGTCTGTACAGCACAGAATGTCTTTTCTTCTTCTCTTGTAAACCCTCCCACTTGGCAGAGTAAGCTCCAATAAGATGACATGGCTTTTGCCTTTAAAAGAGGACTGGATCAAAGACAATTCATTTAATTGGCTGCAAATTCCTGAGAATTAAAAATCCCAAGAAGCAGCCACACGCTGGTGCCTGTGTCTACTATGGAATTATTATGGGGCTTGCAGAAGCAGAGCAAATGAATACTATAAGCTCCCCATGCCCCAGCACTGTTGTCAAAGAACAGGATCACCAGTGTCTGTGCTCTGCCGAGCTGAAAGCCCGAGGTGTGGCTGCTGACATTCCACGGCCAGATCCTAGCAAACACAGGAAGCTCTCAGGAGTCCCTAACATTGTTACGATTGCTCATAAAAGCATGTTTTGCTCCTGACCTGTCCTCTATCTCTCCCAACCCTAAAAGAATGATACAAAGCCATTTACGCAGAAGCTTGGGAGCTTCTGTTTGGCCTCATGAGACCAACTACCCAGTAAACCGCATTCTGCTGTGCTCACAGCTGACATTTGTGCTGCACTGGCCTGCCGTTCTCCATGTCAGACACTGCAGGAGGCTGAACAGGGCTGGCCTTCTTTTATACACTCAAGTCACACTACATCTTTATAGAAACAACAGCAGTTTGGCAATAAGGCCAACTCTTGACTTCAAGAGTTCGTGGAAACCAGGGGGGGTGGCTGTATGACAAACTGTTTCCTCTTGATGATCATGAGCCTGGATCTAAAAGTAACATATCAGAGTTCAACTACATGACACCTTGTAGTACAAGACATACAACTGCTGAGTTTTTAATAGCGACTGGCCATACAATTATATAGAGTCACATAATTGTGTGTGCCTGGCCCAATGTAGCGATACCATAGAAGGTACCATACGGGGCCCACGGGGGTCTTTGTAGAAAATGGTGACTGATGTGATGCCACCTAGCCAGCCTTAGGAATGGTCACCTCTGCACAGGGCATAATCAGTAGTGAAGCTAATGTTCTACTTAGCACAGCTGTACTCAATCTCAACTCCTGAGGCTGCGAATAAGAGCTGCAACTATCTACATTTACCGTGGGCCAGGCACTGTCCTATGGGCTTCACATATATTGATTCATTTCATCAACACAGTAACTCCACGGGGTGGGTACTATTGTTACTATTTTACAAACAAAGAAACTGAGGTGATTAAGAACCTTCATCTAAAGCACACAAGTTATCCAGTGTGGAAATCCAGGACTGCTACCCCAAGAAATCTGGCTCTTGAACCTATGATCTTAACTGATCCCCTATACTCCTGTGCTGGTGATAATCATATCAGCTGCCCCTTCTTGAGTGTCTACTAAGGTATGGGCACTAGTCCGGTGCTTTACATGTATCTAATCCTTAGAACAACCCTTAAGGTAAGTATTATTCTCTACATTTTATAAGTGGGAAAACTGAGGCTTAAATGGCTTTCAGTGACTTGCTCAAGGTCATACAGCCTAGGGAGAGAGACAGCTCTAAGCTCTGAGCTTTTTCCACTAAGCCACAAAGCTTCCCAAGTGTTTTCAAATGAATTCCTTCTTGGCTCTAAAGACCGTGCACCACACTGCCTTGCTGATCCCCAAGGTGCCTCTGTGTCTCTTCCATCCTGCTTTACCCACATGTGTAAAGCCCTTCTGAATCTTCATTTACAAAGGACTCGATCATCAGCCAGGGTTCAATATGGACCAGACTGGTGAAAAACACACCAAGGGACATTCTGTTAGTTTCTCAATCAAAGAAGCTTGAAGCATGGGGAAGTGAGGCCAACCCTTGCTCAACACCAGATGCTACATCTGGGTACCACCTTCCCAAAGGGAACAAACAGCTCCCAAATATGTCCAAAATGAATGAGTGACGCATTTGTCCCAGGAAGTCTGGGGTTCTCCTTTCTGTCAAGTTCATGTTTCCGCTTACTTCCCTCAAGGTCACCCCATACTCAAAGAGGAACTCTCTGGCCCTCTACCCTGCTCTGATTTGCAACCACAGCTATAACATTCTCAATGGCTGACTGTGCTTTTCAAGCCAATGCCATTCTGAGATCGGTGAACAACTCTGAGCTCAACTCTAGAGAGAGGATCCATCAGCAATAGATAATGTAACTGCAGAGATTATCCACGGTCAAATACTGGGCTTAAGGCCAAGAACATGGACTCTGCAAGGATTCTTCTTTAATTAATTGTGTATCTAACCTCCCACAGAAAGGAGTACTGCAGTGAATGTCTACCAGATTCTTGAGATACCTAGATTCTACTCCCTTGAATTCTTTCCAATGGTAACACAACTCATAACCAACCAAAAAAGCAGAATTTATATCTCATGTATACCCTGCTAATATACTGCTAATTTAATGTTCGTGAGAATAGGATATTGTCTTGCCCCCTTCTGTCCTCAGTCCTTAGCTTAACGCCTTATGCAAATTAAGTCCCAAAAATGTGAGCTGAGTAAATCACAAATAAATATGTTTTTTAAATCCCTTTCTACTCTCTGCAATTTCAATACCATTGACAATACAAAGGAGATTATTATCCTTTTTCCTTCTTAAACTTTACTGTGGGAAATAAAAATTTCCACAGCCTCAGCCAGGTATGGTAGTGCATGCCTGTAATCCCAGCACTCAGGAGGCTGAGGCAGGAGGATCGCTGCCAGTTCGAGGCCAGCCTGGACCATATAGTGAGCTCCTGTCTCAAAAAAAAAAACCAAAAAAACCAAACCCAACCAACAAAACAAACAAACAAAACAATTTCCACAGCTTTAACCATAATCTCTTTAAGAACATGCCTACATCTTTTCCAACAATCCAGACTTCTATTTAGTTCTGCATATTTTCTGTTCATTACTGGAAATTAAGGCTTCAATACCTTAAGCTTAACATTCAAAGCGAATTTTCTCATATCCTACCTCTTTAAAACCAAATCTTTCTCCTCACTTCTGGATCTCTATCAAGGCACCATTACCAATCACTAAAGTCCAAAACAAATTTCACAGCCCTCTGTGTGTGTGCATGCATGTGCTTTCAAGTTTGCTGAAATCTGATCCCATCAGTCAGCAATTCCTGGAGATTCTGCCTATACCAGGTGCTTTCCATCTGTCTCTAGACTGTAAGCTCCAGGAGTGCAGGGGGTGGTATCTGTCTTGCCTGGCATGTGTCTGGCACATGGTCAGAGCACAATACATACTTGATAAATGGATGGAAGGATAAATTCCTATTCCTTCCATTCCTGCCACCCCACCTTAATTTAGATCTTCATTATCTACCATAGCAACTAGCTTCCCTGTCTCAGATTTCTTGTCACTTAGCAAACCACCACCAGGTTAATCTTCCTTAAGCAGAGTTCATACCTAAGGTTGGACAATAAGCTATTCAAACTTTTAGTGGTTTCCAGTGTATACTGCAGAAAGCCAAATCTCTTAGCCAAGAGCCAAGGCCCTCTACAATACGATCCTATCTAACTCTGTCTAATCCCTCCCTAGCCACTTGTTCCTCCAGCTAAACTAACTAGTCTACTACTCATTGTATTCCAAAGTACTGTGTGCTTTCCTCCAGAATACTGTATCTTCTCCCCATCTCTCCAGTTATCAAGATCCTATCCACCTTGCTCCAACCCAGGTCAGATCCCATTTCCTTGCTGAAGTTACCTAACCACCCTGTGTGTCAGCTCTTCTGCAGCACAGACTTGGTGTTTCCCACATGAGCCTCACACTGAAAATGCGTGTTCTCGTATTCAGATGCAATTTCTCCCTAAGTAATGAATCTGTGCGGGAAAGAACTATACTTTCACCTATCTGGGCTCCCTTGTCTAAGAGACTAGAATAATACCTTCAAAATGCTCAACAGATATGTGTTGAAGAGAAGTAGAAAGATGTTAAGAGTGGGCTATAAAAACAGCATAAGGCCTCTGTGAGGAACACAGCAGGATAGCAGTGCAGAAATATTCCTGTAAAAACTCCACAGGAAAGAAAAAAGCTACCTCAAAATAAAACAAAGACATGAGCTATTAAAAGTAGAAGATCAAAACCAATTGAGCTTCAACTAAAAAGCAATTTACACCAAGTCTATGTAGAGAAAAAAAAGCCAACACATTATCAATTAGAATCCTGCTGGGCAATATTAACACAAATTCTGCTTGGAAGAGACAATCAAAAGCTCAGCAATAAATAGACATACATTTATGCTCCTCAAGGAGCCAAAGAAAATGCAAGAATATCTTCCCTAGGAAGGCTTCCTACCCTCACATAACATTTCATCTCTACTCTTAATCAAACCAGGCTGATAAAATTCCAGACATTAACAGAGTTGCGGGGATGGGAAGCCATATTACCGATGTTAAAGCAGAAGGTAGAACTGGATCACTGCTATAGCTCTGCTGCAGCACCTCTCATTCCTTCTCCAGGGCAGAAGAAAGAGAGGGGCGGGACCACTGGGGCAGAATGCATCAGGGTCTGGGCTGTGTGGGCTTTGGTGAGGGTGTCTACACTGAGCATGGGGGGCACGGGGAGGAGGGGACAGAAGGGGACCAGGAACAGACCGGAATGGGAAGCACAGCCAAAGGGGATCAGAGTAGAGAAGATGAAAGAAGCAGTTCAGCAATACTTGGCCCTAAATACTATCCCTTAAAAACTGTAACGAAACATCCAACCTAACCCAGTATGAGTGGCTGAAATTGAGCCAGGGTAAGAAACTGGCCGGAAAAGGGTTGGATGCATCCATGTGGACCCTTAGCCCGCAGCCCTGGCCAGAGTGCCCCATTCCAAGTTGAATAGTTTCCACATCCCCGCGTCTGTCCAGAGCTGCTGCTGGCAGCTGCTCTCCTGGCAGCACAGGGAGACAAATTCATGGCATTGCTAGGCCAACAGCTGCTACAGCTCTGGGGGAGGTGACAAGTGCCCACTGAGATGCTCTAGGCAGAGAATGAACTATTCTGGGACCAGTCCTAGAGTCAGCAAAATCGAGGCTACAGTTTACTGGCTGAATGAAAATACAGTAAAATTGCTACTCCAGAGACCAGGAAACCAGGAGCCCTGCCTCTGCCCCCGCTTCTCTGACTTCAACTGATTCTTGCCTTCACATGTGGCCCTCCTCTTCCTATTTCCAAGAGCATGACTTCGGCATGCATCCAACCAAAGCTCACCACTGAGCTGTCATACCTCCCTAATAGGTCCTCCTCCTCCTCCAAGCTCTCTGCTGCAATCGATCTTATGCACTGTTGCCATAGTTACCTTTCTAAAGCATAGCCATAATTATGTTCTTGGCTCAAAAATTATCAATGGCTCCCCTGTGCTTACAGAATAAAGCCCAAACCCTGTCCCCTAGTGTCCATAAACCTCTGTAATCTGGCCTCTACCTACTTTCCCAGGTTTGTTTCACTATCACACTTATAATTCTTATTTTTCAGCAAAGCAGACAAGCTATCCACCAGCCTTGTTTTTCTCACCTTTGGCCCTTTACTAACACTGTTCTCTCTGCCTGAAATGCTTCCTTCACTATCTCTTCATCCTTCTACAACTTCCACATTGTCTCAATTGTATTGAACTTACAAGACCAATACCTAGTGTTGGCGCTTTGCTTTTTCCCTTTTCCATCCACTGAACTTCACCTCCATAAAGCCTTCCTTGGTCTTCCCCCCAGAACAAACTGCTCTTCTTTGGGCACCTGTGGCACTCTGTAGCACAGGTGGCTGTATTCTTTCATATACCTGCCTTTCTATATACCACATATGGACAAGTGGCAGATGCTGCTGACCATCCCCCAGTAGGTTCCCCTTTTTCTATATTAACAGAAAGTCTACTTTCTAGGCATCCAGAAAAATAACTACATTTCCCAGCCTCCTCTGCAGTTCAGCATAAACATGTGACTAAGTTCTGGCCAGTTGGCACGTGCTGAAGGCATGTATTTGCCTCTTCCAGATAACAGCTTTGAAGAATAAAGATTTGTTTTCTCCTCGGCCTGTTGCCCTTCCCATTGGTTAGGATGGGAGCATTGTGGCAGGGAGTTCTCTTGAGTCATACAGTCAAGGACACCAATCCAGAGATGGAATAAGGAGCTCGGCATGGCCTTGGGTGGCTAGAAGCCAGAATACTGCATGACAGAGAAATCAACCTCTATCCTCTTATTACTTAGCCAGGCCTGAACCTTAACCACATCTAACACGTGTGCCCTGGCCTGGTGATGCCATGGCCAGATGCTAGTCCGTTTTTAGCAGCATGGCTGTCTGCAGAGCAGCGTGTGAGCTGGGCAGATGTGAGTGCTTGTTATCTTCTGCAACACAGAAGCGAGTAGAAAATGGAAAAAGGAAAGTCCTCGTACTAGCCTTGCACTGAGAACGGACATTTCATTGCTGCATGAAGACGACAAGGTACACATCGGCCAAGCCGACACTTCAAAAGCTCACAGAAGACTTAAGCAGGTGGGTCCTGGGTTTAATTGTGAAGAAAGAAAACTAAAGATACAAAATGCTGGAAGCATATCAGGAGACGTGTAATTCAGAATTTCACACATATGCTTGTAATAAGAGAACTCACTCCGAGTGAACTGTAGTTCGACTTTCAGCTATGTGACACATACACACACACTGGGAATAAATGGTGTTATGAAGGTGGGGTGCTGCCTAAGACCTCTCTTCTTCAGCTTCTCACCACCTCCCCGGTTTTGCATGCATTTGTACACCTCATCTCACACACTAGGCTATACCACGTGAAATCGCCAGACCATCTTGACCTATAAAAACAACAATGGCACATGTTGCACTCTAATAGAAAGCTCTTGAGTTTGGGGCTCATTTTACTTATCTCTTCATCTCTCAAAATGCCTTAAACACAAGATTACCATGAGACATTTTTGGCACACACCTGTAATCCCAGCAATCTGGGAGGCTGAGGCAGGAGGGTGGCAAGTTCAAACTCAGCCTGAGCAACTTAGTGACTTAGTGAGACTCTGCCTCAAAATAAAGAGAAAAGAACATTTAACAAGAGCTGGAGACGTGGCCCAGTGAAAAAGCTTTGGGTTCAATACCCAGTGCCATGAAAAAACAGATTCTGGGACAACCTTTATTGACCATCTAGTTGAAATAGTTCTAGTTCTAGCAGATAATACCAGCCTAACGTACTTTCTATCCTTTAGCCTGCTTGGGGGACAGGAAGGGACCACCTCTTTCCCTTTCTCTCTTCAGGTAATTTTACTTTGCTAGTACTGATTTTACTACACTAGGCCTCTCCCAAGCCTCTTGGGTCCTGGACTTAACTGTTTTTTTTCTCTCCCCTGAGTTCACAGACATTCACATCTTCCACAGTCACTACCCTAGAGACCCTCCGCACTTAAAGCCTCTTAGCTCTGCAGTACAACATCTTGGATGCCTGAAGGCCTTGCACTACTCCAAAGCCAACATGTCCAAAGCAGGATCACCATTCGCAATAGGCCTTCCCTCAACATCCCACTTCTATTGTTTCTGGGCTAATAGCTTAGATAAAGACACTGGGTCACCTCTGACTACTATGGCTCTTTACCCAGTCGGCTACCCAGCCCTGTCTAGTTTTTCAAACACGTGGTGAATGCTCTTATAGGATCTGAATGTCCCCAAAGGCCCGTGTTAATTGGTCCCCAGACAGTGGAGCTACTGTGAGGTGATGGAAGCTTCAGAGATTGCCCTAGCGGGCGAAGCTGAGCCCCTGGAAGTGTGTCCTTGAAGGACATATTGGGACCCTTGGCCCTTTCCTTTCTCTCTCCACTTCCTGGCCACCATGAGGTGAGCACGCCTGTGCCATACACTCCTGCCGTGATGTACTCTACTGCCACAGGCCCAAAACAATAGGGCCAAGCAAGCACGGTCTGAAATCTCTGAAGACATGTGCCTTTTTCCTTACAGGCTGTATATCTCAGGTATTTTGTCACAGTAATGGAAAGCCAACACAAAGACATTCTTTCCCATCCATTCTTCTTTGGCTATCAAATGTGCATGAGTTAACTGCCCAAACTCTGGCCTTCTCTGGATAAAAATTCATTCTTTTACAACATTTTCCCTCAGATCTGTCTCCCAACACAAGAACTCAGAAGGCTCGTCACCACACTGCTGCACCAAATCTGAACTTCTCCGTTTGCTGTTGAGCAGTTATCTTTGAGGGTCCGCTGTACTTATTTAGCTTCACTTTCCACCGCTTTTGAAAGTATCTGTCCTCATACTGCTATTAAGGCCCTTTTCTCTTGATACTGTTTATATGTGTCCTTTCCCTGTGAAGCAGGAATCCCAAAGCTTATCTTAGTCCCCAGAGGAATCTGCACAGAGCACGGTGCCCAACAGGTATTTAACAGGGTTTGTTGAATAAGTGCATTGTAACTCAGGATAGCAGCAGGTAGGAAACTACTGGAGTAAACCAGCGTAACATGATAAAGTGACCAAGGCAGAGAAGCCCCCCTCTTTGAGGCTCTTACCTTTCCTTCTACACTATTTACCCAAACTTTCAATCACATATCTAATAGTCTGACTCATTCAATGCCCATTTCCTCATTCTACTGTAAGTGCTATGAGGAAGAGGCAGTGAATGTTCTGATATTTTCCAAGCCACTATGAAGGAACTCAAGAAATGTGCAGTGGGTATTAGCTGGATGAATACATAGGACTACATCCCACACGACCCTCTACGTCCCCTCACCTCCAAATATTCCTCCCTCTTCTCACCTGCACAGGCTGTTCTCTCCTACACAAATCTACCCTTAATCCAAGTCCCACTTGCTTCATGAAAACCCTCTGACTATTCTTGATCCTTTACTCCCTGATGATTTAGCGCTTACCTCTTATCAAAGCCAAGTTCTATAGAGCACATGCTCTGTTAATGACATTACTGCTTCACCATCTAATTGCTTCCTCTATTCAAAACCTTTCCTCTTCAACCAGGCATGAGCCCTGCCCCGTGATACACACAAGAAACTTTACTTGTATCTTCCAATACCTTGTATAATAGTGAATAGAGCTGGCTGTCAATAAATACTGGTTATTTGAAAGCAAAAAACAAAGGTAAAAAGCAAGTACCAGCTTTATCAGAAGGGAAATCAATTCTTTCAGCCATAAAGAAAATACCTTGTTTTTTGTATATTATCTTACTCAAAGCAATTCAGATCATTTAGAGAGTAACACATCTGTACATTTACTGATGTACTTATCTTCAGGTTTTTTTTTTTGGTACTGGGGATCGAACTCTGGTCCTTGCGCCTGCACAGCAGGCGGTGAAACCACTGAGCTAAATCCCTGGCCCTATCTTTGGTTTTTTTAAAGATGTGTCTCACTATGTACTTCAGGCCGGCCTTGAATTCACTATGTAGCCCAGGCTGGCCTCAAACTCATGGCGATCCTCCTCCCTCAGCCTCCCCAGTGCTGGGCTTAGAGGCATGCACCACCATACCTGGCTGTACATTAATTGATAGTAAGTATGTGCTTTCCTGAGAATATGATGTAGTAATAAAAAGTTTAAATGTTATCTTAAACTTAAGAGGAGCTTTCCAACAGAATAAATCTGACTTTAAATCACTTTCCAAAGCAAATGACTCCTTTCCCAAGTCTTCATTTATCACATATTAAAACAACATTTTATCATCAGATGATTCTCTTATCTTAAGGAGAACAGGACTTGGGAAAGATATGAGAGCTCGGAACAAACATCTGGAGGAAGTTCTCATTCTGGCTCATTGGGAGAATGTCCTATGTTCTCCTCGATTCTAACTTCTATGTTCCTTGCCCAGAGCTGGCTTGGAAAGGATCATTTCTGTCATATATTATAGAAGGAATAAACAAAAATAGAAAATAGAAAATAAAATACACTGGAGCAGAATCAAGAAGCAAGGTTTGAGGCCAGAGGTAGGAGGGCTTGAAGACCAAGCTGAGAAGTACGTACTGCTGCACACAGAACAGCACTTCTCAGACTTCAACACACTCACAAATCACCTGGGGCCTGAGGTGGGGCCCGAGAGTCTACACCTCTAACACCCCGATGAGGCGGACACTGGGTGACCACATGTTAAGTATCGAGAACATACACAACAAGCAGCCTGACATTTTGGCCCAGAGAACCTGCCCTCACTCCAGTGTGCTCCAGAAGGATTCCATGTGATCACTATTGGACCAGCCAGGCTGGAATGGGAAGAAGCTGCAGAATTCCCGAGGCCCCACTGCTCGACATTCTCATTTAATTGCTCTGGAGAGGGGCCCAGACCTCCATATTTGTAAAAAGTTCTCCAGGGAATTCCGAGGTACAAAACCTTCTGCTATATACAGTAAGTATTACAATCATTCAGGTGAAATGGTTGGTGATCCAAACCAGGGCAATGCAGGAGGACAGTGAAGGGACCGGACTTAGAGGATACTGTAAATGCAGAAGGCAGAGGTCTTAGTACACACTTGGGCAGGGATGTAGATGTATGGCCTTAAATAACATCAGTATTTCTTCTAGTCAAAGAGTTTGGTGAAATGGTTAAGAGCACAGAAACGAGGCAGACTGCCCACTATTTACTAGGAGCATATGGGTGTGATATTACTAGGTTAAATTCCCTACCCTCTTTATACGTCAGTTTCCTTATCTGTAAGCTAGGGCTAACAAAAACCAACGTACAGAGTTGTTGTGTGTATTAAGATAGCTAACACGTTGGTAAAGCCCTGGGAGCCATACCTGGGTCACAGAAGGGGCCATTAAAGGTGCTAACATTATTAGTACAGTTCATCATCTACTGTGGTCTCTGCAAGATGCAGAACTATGTTAAGACTTAGGTAGAGAAGGGAAGGCGCTGAGGGTTGAAACAGTGCCCTTGAAGCTGCTGGCTGTCGAATCCGGCTGGATCTAAGTGGTGCCCGACACCTCCCTCAGCCCAGACCCCACTGCTGAGGTCCTGAAACACAGAGGGCTCAGAGCCCCTACTTGAATTGCTGGTCCTTGGTGCTACGTGTCTTGGCCAGGAAGCGCTCGGCCAGCTTCTCCAGGTTGCGAGAGTAGTCCGTCTCAATCTCGGCCTTCTTCCGGAAGAAGTCCTGCAGGTCTTGCAACAGCTGCACCCGAAGCTCACACTGCTGGTCCAGGCACTTCATCTGCTCCGTGAGCTGAGCCCGGATCTCTAGGACGGGAATGGGACACAGTCAGAAAGGTGCCCCTAAGTAAACCCCATGCACGCCGACATCCACCCTCCTGCCATGCACTTATCCGTGTCCCCTGGAAACCCAATGTCCTTGATAAAAAAGCCTAAAGTGTAAACTGGCCACTTGGGGAGGGCAGGGAAGAACAGTGTGAACTGGGAATCTGCAGTGTTTCTGACACAGTGGCTGAATTTGGATTTTCTTCTAGCAAAGGGCCCAAGTGAATTATCGCTCAACAACCTTATAAGGTAGCTACTACTTTATCTCCATTTTCTAAAATTTTATTTTGTTTTTTGAGACAGGGTCTCGCTATGTAGTTCAGGCTGGCCTCGATCTCATGGTGATCTTCCTGTCTCAGCCTCCCAAGTGCTGGGATTACATTTGTGTGCCACCAAGCCTGGTCTGGGGGCAGGTTTTAAGCTGGAAAACAATCCTGTCACTTCCCCCAACCCCGGCAAAATCATTCATATCTCTGTTGCTTCACCCTCACGCCCTTAGAACTTCTGTTGTGTCAGAGCTGAGGTATTTCTGGTTAGGCCCCGGCCTGGCAGATTTCTGGCTCGCCAATTCTTGCCAGTCCCAGGGCCAGCAACACTGACTCTGCGGAGCTTCAGCCTTGGCAGCTCCAGATGCAACCGGATCTGCCTTGAATGCAACACTGCATGTCTTACTGACAAGAGACCTGGCGCTCACAGGACGCAGCCTGCCATCGCCAGACGGAGAAGGCCTGCGGTGTGTATCCTGCTGATGTTATGTCCCAATCCCCGTCTGAGTCAGAATGGGGCCATTTCCCTCATCCCTTCCCCTGGAAGTGTGCTCAGCTCCAAGCACGTCAGGATGTGACAGTGACTCTGGGCAAAAAGCGCACTCATGTTATGCCTTTCCTTATGCATGCCCCAAATTCATCTCCCACACGTGCAGTCCACACTGCTTTCTGTCTAGGCTGTGTCTTGCACGGCAGTGGCAGGTGAGGAGCGTCTAGAGCTTTCTCCTGAGCTATAGATAACTCAGAGGCAAATCCAGGATCGGGACCACGACGCTTAAACGTTTGCAAGCATTCTTTCTTAAAGCAAAGGATGGGGAAAGATACACTGGGCTTTGCCTTGGAGTAGCTGCAGGTCCATAATCTGCCCCCATCTTCATTTTTGTTTGTGTTTCAACAGATATTGCTGTGTAACACACACATGGCCCTGTGTGGGTGACACGGGTGATCCGTGGGTGCGCCTCTCACCTCCTCCTTGCCCACCACTAAAGCCAGCCCCACGGTGACCTCACCTGAACTGAAACTGAACCCCACAGGATTGTTCCAAGCAGACAGAAGGCTGCGCAGAGAAGCCGCCTACCTCATCACTCATCAAAGCTCTCTTGTTCTGTGCATTTTGGAGTCTGATTACAAGGGTATGGGGGGGGGGGATCTGTGGAGGTCACGTCAGGCATCTGGTTCTTACCAGAGATTTCTGGGTCTCCTAAAGGCAACAGCCCTCGTCAAGGCTCTTCCTAGAGGTATCTGCTCTCTTTCCACGTTTTAATGAAAAGCTAGCAGTCGTGGCCCTTAGGTAGGCAGACTGTGGGTAGAGAGTATCCAAAAAGCTCGTTGATATTACGTAAAATTTGCTCATTAAATAAGAATTACTGTGTACGGTAAAACAGCTCTCTACATAACCAGTCGGGAGCAAACATACAAGAGGAGACAGAAGGCAGGGGTGCTGTCCAGATCCTCTGAGGAACCTGTAATTCACTTAAGACTGCTTGCTGTAGGGGCTCTAGGCAAAGTCCCCTGAGACCCATGAAGTTTCAGAGGCAGAGCACTCCAGAGTTGGCCAGTCCAAGGAACAAGCACATCACAGTGAGCCTCTGAGATACATGGATTCGAGTAAGAAGCTCCCAAGCACATCCAGCCCATGTGGAATTCCAACCCGAACTGCTTAGGTGGCCCCATGAGTGGGTAGCACAGCATGAACTGTACCCCTCCCCTCCTCAGCACCGGCTCTGGGGCCTTATGGGAAGGGTGTGTGTGTCAACAGTACTTCCAGGTACCCTGACCGCACCGATGAGAAGACTGAGGTAAGACTCAGTAAGCCATGTAACAAAAGGCTGGGCATACAGTTAGGTGCAAATGGGATTGAAGCTAAATTGTTTGTCTGACCCATGAAAAAGGTTGACAGTAGGGCAGAGAAACAAGAGAAACATAACACCATCTAGGAGTCTCTCGAGGTATTTCTGGGTAAATCTTAGTGACTATGGATCGCACCCCCGAACATCACCCTCTCACCTTCCAGCTGAGGTATGACTCAGGCTCCTAGAGTCAAGTTTGGGGCAGCCCACTCACTCCCTAATAGCCCACGTTTTTTGTTTTTCTGGTTTGTTTTTCGGTACTTGGGACTGAACCCAGGCCTTCACACTGAACTACCTCCCAGCCCTTTCTTCATTTTTGATTTTGAAACAGGGTCTTGCAGAATTACTAAGTTGCCCAGGCTGAGCTCAAACTTGTGATTCTCTTGTCTCAGTCTCTCAGAGCGCTGCTCACAAGCGAGTGCCACGATGACTGGCCGGCCTATGTTTTGACTAATCCTCAACTGGACTGGATTTCTTCACTGCTTCCTAAATCTACTGTACAGGGCAGCTTTGGAGGAAGTTTGATTTTTGTTTTGTTTTGTTCTGTGAATGCACCCTGAGATGATGTATCTGTAAGTCAGAGGGCAGAGAAAGCGATAGCCCAACCCAGATCCAAGAGAAGAAAGGCTGTTAATAGATACCACTTGTCCCCATGGTTCATTTGGGACGTGACACCACTGGGCATCTCCCCTCCTCCATGACCCACACTGAAGGAGA
Source organism: Heterocephalus glaber (assembly GCF_053883595.1). Taxonomy (NCBI): domain Eukaryota; kingdom Metazoa; phylum Chordata; class Mammalia; order Rodentia; family Bathyergidae; genus Heterocephalus; species Heterocephalus glaber. The sequence goes on along the minus strand of NW_028258372.1, from coordinate 41,955,569 downwards.
AGCCCCTCCCTGAGACTGTTCCCAGCGGATACACCCAGACATTAAGTGTGACTCCACGCCTACAGCCCAAAACAGAACGGCTGCTCTCTCCAGAGCAGAATATGCTGCTTCAGGCTTTGCTACCACTGCTGCTAAGACAAACAATGGTCCCCAAGAAGGCAGCTGTGCCAGCCCCTGTCCTCTGTCCACGCACATAACAGGCAGGAAACAATAGGCCACTGAAGGCCAGCATGCCTGGGCCATGTGCCCAGGCTGGAGCCTCCCTGCACCCTGGCCTACCAGTAAGCCACAAAGGCAGGAAGAAGAAAGAGGCAATTTATAAAAACATGGAGGAATTCCTCATAGTTCCCCTATGTGCTTGAGCAAGAATGCACATACATAAGTGTGCACACCAAAGACACACACCACCCACATCAGGCTTCACCATGCCCACTCACAAAGCCTTTACAAACCCACTGGACAGTAGGGTGAGCAATCCTGACTGGGGGGAGGGGGTGCTGGGCCTTTGAGGGCTCTCGGTCTCCAACTACATGGGAAGAAGTCAAGCTTGTATTTCCTAAAGCAGCTTTGTCTCAGGAGCACTAACCATTTCCCTGACTATCAAAGTACTAAAGTCAGCATGAACTACGTGCAGTGATACATCCAAAAATTACCTCTCCTGGGTGCCCAACAGCCTGATTACTCGCCAATCCTACTGAGTCCCTCCTATATGACAGACGTTAGGTGATGGTGACATAGGATAACAAGACAGGTTGCACCATCCCCTAATGAAGCATGACTTGACAAAGAAGAAGAAAGACAAGAAAGCAAAGAGTCTTCTTGGTTTTGCTACAGTTGGGTTTGCTTAGTTCTTTAGTATAACAAAGCCACAGAAATAAGCCCCAACCTAAAGACCTAAGATATACACATCATCATCATCATAGCAGAAAGAAATAAAGCCTAAGAAAAATTCAATATCAGCTGACTTTTTTTCTATTGTTTTTTTAAAACGACACTTGAATAAAAATTTCACCTTCCTTTCCTTGAAAGAGGCACTAAGGTTTTTAAACAAGTTTCCTGAGAATCACAGCTGCCCTGTGACTGACATTTCATTCAAAGATTCAAGTCAAAATTTAACCTCACAGTTTTGCAATTAAGATAGTGGTGATGGTTGCATAACTTTGTGAGTTTATTTAAAACAACAAAACTTGATTGTACACTTTTAAGAGTGAATTTTATGGTATGCAAATATCACATTAAAAACAGATTAAAAAATTTAACTCCATCAGGGCCAGGGATTTAGCTCAGTGACACCGTGCCTGCTTTGCAAGTGAAAGGTCTTGAGTTCAATCCCTGGTACCAAAAAAAAAAAAAAAAAATTAACTCCACCAAATAGCATATTCTATTGAGCACCAGCAAAGGGGAAATGGCCCAACAAATAGACACCAAAAGGAAGGAGGAATTCTTGGTTTCCATTTCTCCATTTGTATGAGTTAAATCAGTTCTGCACTGAATATTCCTAAAACAAATCTTAGAAGCTCCCCCTCTGGCCACCAGACTTGGCCATGACACTGAACTTCACTGCCAGGCAGAACACCATTCCGTCCTTTCCAAAGGCTGTCAGATCAAAACCTGGCAAGGAATGTTTCTGTGCATGAGTTCAAAACCAGGATCAGGAGATACACCCACAACAGCTTCCCCTGGGAATTCTGCCTCCTTGTCCGTGCTTGACCACAGTTGAGTTACTAATTACACCTGTCCTGGGAGTTAGGAGGCAGCTTATTTTCTTTTTAGAAGGTACCAAAGGATCACAGTAAGTCTGTAAATGGAAGAAAAACTAGCCCAATGGATACTGATTATTTAACAATAACAGTCAGGGTCTCATCACACTGACAGTAACGCAGCCTCTAAATTACAACACGCACCAACGCAGAGGACATAGTCCTCTGAAAACTACCCTCGCTTCCAAAAACACCAGATGATTTGCCAAACTATAGGTGGGGGATGTGTTCAGTCTTGGGCTTTCAATCCAGAGAAATTAGCTCATTTTTTTCCTCCTCCCAAAATTCACCTCTATATTCAGAAGTTTTTTTCCTGAGTAACTCATGAATTCCACATTTCAAAGGAGGAAATGGTGGGAGGTCGCGCCGGGAGAAGATGTGTTCTTTCCGGAAGTCACACAGGCAGGTCCTCACCCTCTCCTTGTGCCGCACCCCAAGGGCAGGGGCTGTGACTGTTGCCAGCACAGAGCAGCCCCCCGAGTTCCTCACAGGGAACCTGGCCCAACTGTGGTCTTTTTCCTCAAAATCTCCTCACCTGCTTTTAGCCCTTTAACAAACATATGATGTCACCTCAGCCATCTCTGGAATATTAATTCCCAGTACCTTTCCAATGAGTGTTATATGAGAATACAATTGAGGCTTTCATTAGGCTCTACCTCCCTTATCTCTTACCAAGACTCCTTATCACAAAGGTAATCAGCGCCTCTCAAAACTGTTCCCCAGGGGGAAAATGCTAGAATGCCCTGCCAAGTCCTGCTCTCTACCCTGCAGGTTTGCCTTTCTACAAACTTAGTAGTGTAATGGGTGCGCTCTTAAAAATCCTTGCTAGACAGATGTGAGAACCAAAAAAGTGAAGAGGACTGACCAAGATCACACAAGTATTTAGTTGCAGAGCCAGTACTGGGACCTAGTTTTTGGGTTCTCAAGCCAGTGTTCTTTCTCACTCTTCTTGCAAACAAGAGTACCTTCTAGGTCCTCTGTGAACACAAAGACAAAGCCCCTCCCTCAAAGTTAGCAGGCTGGTGGGGAAGAAACAAAAATCCATAGCAAACAAGGTGAAATAGTAACGTAAAGAAATGAAGTATGCACACAGTGCCACAAGAACATTCAAGAAGGGAGACATGGCACCCTCTTCAATCCACTTACAACACCACATCTTGTATTTTTTTTTCCCCCTTCAGTACCGGAGATCGAACTCAGATCCTTGCACTTGCAAGACAGGTGGTGGAACCACTGAACTAAATCCCTGGCCCAATGTGGGGGTTTTTTGGTTTTTTTGTAGCAGGGATTGAACTCGGGACCTTGCACTTGTGAGGCAGGCAGCGGAACCACTGAGCTAAATCCCTGGCCCACAGCACCATATCTTTCAGTGATAAGTAATCAGTGTTCTAAGAACTATGTTCAGCAAACTAGCAAACAGCAAATTCTGTTCTTCACAGTGTGACTGATAGCCTTTCCCCTCATTATCAAATAAGGCACAGAAATGCTCACAGATACGAGCTACTCCAAACAATCAATGCTTCTGGAGTAATTGTTTTTCACTCCTTACGTCCATTTCTTCCCCACTTCTAGTCTACATGCTTTTGGTAAAACCAGTTTCCCTGCTCAGTTCTCCAAAGCTGGTGGGCACTACCTCCAGGACTTGGCTGGCAGCTACAAGACCTGGTGACAATGGGGGTCTGAGACTGCTACCGCCATCCTGCCACAGTGAGTAGCAGGCCTGCTCGAGAATGCAGCTGGCCCCAAGAAGGAGAGCCGAGAGACAGGGAAAAGGAAACGTGAGCGCCTGACCCAAGGCATGGCCAGAAGCCAGCTCCATCCCTGGGACTACCAGTCACATGAGCCACTCATTCACTTTCTGCTTAAAACACTTTTCTGTGGATTTCTCGTCACTTGTGAACAAAGAAGCCCTAGGGATAAATAAACTGAAGGATTCTTAAGTATTCAGGAGGGCAAAGTCCCTGTTCTAACAGAAATTACAACCTAATCGTTAAAACATGGCCAAAACTTACTCTTTTAAAGTTTTATATAATCATTTATATATTGTGTGATTAACAAAATATATGTTATATAAATGTGGCTGTATACTATAAGCACATGAAATCAAGAATAGTGCAAGGGAAATTTTTAAGGGCTCAGGAAGCTCAGTGAGGACTCTGAGACAGGCTTCTTGAGGAAGACCACTCTTTCTGAGGAAGAAGTCTGTCTTTCTAGCTTCCCGACGTATGTGCTCCTGGGACCCAGAACAATATTTAGCATATGGCAAGCCTCCACATTTGTGAAAGGAAGACGAGAGGGAGGAAACAGAAGTCGGAATGAGTATTCTGAGGATGCATGAATTTTCGTAAAGGTAGCTACTCCAGAGGAAGACGAAAACTCTATCAGCAGTCTCAGCATGGCCTCTTCACAGGGCTGTGACGGGGTAACCTGAGTAGACAAAGACGACCTGGGGATCTGGTGGGCAACATGGATGTGAAGGGAGGAATGGCTCCAAAGGCCAGCAGAGCAGTCTGAATTTCAAGGGGCCAGAAACAGAGCTGGTGAAAGCTTGTGTCACGAGGGCAACAATACTCAGTTGAAGGAAGATCACTACAGAAAGGGTCTGCAGAATGGATTTCTAGGCCTTCCTAATTAAGAGAAGGAAGCAGTGTTAATAAGCACCACAGGCTGAATGGTAGAGAGGTCAGGATGGGTAGGAGAATTCCATGTGCGGAAAATCTCTGTGCATGCTCACACTGATTAGCAATAAGGTAAACTTTAGAGCCCATGAACCTAAAGCTAGTGATTCAAAGCATGCTGCTCCTCACAGTGACGGGCAACCTGCATGCATGAGAGAGATCCCTGGGTTCAAAGGTGAGGTGCTAATCTTGGCAAAAGGGTGGGGTGGGGTGCGGGAGTCCTGGCCTCTCTGGCTTTGCTTTTGACTTTAGTTCTGTAGGGCTGCAGGTTTGGACATCTTCAAAACTGTCTGCCCTGTGAAGCAGACTGTCTGAAAGCTGTGGAAAAAAATACCCTCTCCTCCCCAAACATGGACTCCACACTACCTAAAAACAATGCCTACAGATTTGGAGATAAAGCGAAACTAGCCAGTGAGAAGGAGTAGGAGAAAAATGGCCCTATGAGTTTCCAAAGGCCAGTCATCCATTAACTTTCCAGCCCCCAAATGGAGGGAAAGAAAGCAGCCCCATAAAGCTGATGAGGTGGGAGGGTACGAAGGGGACATCTCAATGAACTTGAATCATTGCAACTGCTCTGGCAGGCTGCTGTGGCTCTTCCAAGTGACTCAATAGCAAGTCAGAGACAAAAGGCTCCCAGATGAACAAGCTGCCACATCAAATGCCAAAGTAGTCATTTTAGCTCCCTAGGCCTTGCCTGAGATGTTTAAGAAACAGAATTCCCAAGGTCCAAAATCTAGAATTAACTTGCACTACAAACTAAAGATATGGAATGAGAAGATCAACAACTCTTTGGGAAATAATCGCCTAGGCTGATGATCCTGACTCCTTGTTAAGAGAGAAGATGCAAATCACTTCCCAAAGACCACAGTAACCAACCAGCACACCCAGCAAATATTTATCTAACACCATGTCTGTGCAGAGATCTGGGTGGTGAATCACTGGAGTACTCGTGAATGGATCTTAGACACTTACACAAGACGTTGAAAGACACTGTCTCACTCTAGCGAGCTTAAAAATTAGTTGGAAAAAAGGGGCTGAATGCACAAGTACAATAGTGCCAGGCTGAATGCTAAGGGCCAAAGTCATGGTCCCAGAACATGTTCGGAGAGAAGGAGATCAGTATAACACAGACTGGACCTGAGCCAAGGGGGGCTTAACGGGAAGCAGGCCCGATGGAGGAGGAGGGTTGTGGTTAGCACGGCAAAGGGGAGGAGAGCACTATAAAGACAGAAGGTGAAAAGCAGGCCAGCGCCAGCAGAAAGAACTCTGCATATTCAACGAGTAGAACTGATCCAAACACCATCCACAAGGGCTCTGGTAACTGTGGACAGCAAGACTTAAGAAGCAGGAGAGCCCAAGGAATTTCCTAACAAACAACTGAAAAGACCAAAAAGACAATGGTAACTCTTATGTTGTTTAAGGCACAGCACAATCAGATGGAAAACAAACCAGATCAATATGAAAACCTTGTCCCTAAGTCCCTTGAGAGTTAGTAATGGATGGTGTGTGTCGTTTTATGCAGGACCCAGGTTAGTGCACAATATTGGTACTCTGCTTGTGTACCAAGCACCTACTAGTTGTCAGGGAGAAAGACAACTAAAATGATTATGCCTTCGCTTCATTTGTGAAAGGTTGAACATTCTCTTGGGAAGGCAGCTTATATACTCTCCAGACTGAAATTCTTAGGAGAGGTCAACTCTGGAAACAGACGTTTGGAGTCACCAGCAAGTGATGGGGTTAGAGAGCTGACCACACAAGTGAGTGGACTGAGGGCAAGGAGAATGAAACAGAAACAGGCCAGGCCTGGAGTACCCCACTTAGGTGGACAGCAAGGGGAGACAGAAAGAATGAAGACAGGTATTTTTTTTAATGCTAATAACTGCAGAACTTTAAATAAGATAGCAGTGCAAAGAGTTCATTAACTGGCAACTGGGGGTCTACTATTGAGAGGCTGCTCTCCCAAATCCAATGTCTATACCTCCCACAGCTAATAAAGCTACCTTGCTGACCAGCTGGAACCAATAGCATGCACTGCTCCAGTTGCAGTGGCTGTTGATGCCAGTCACTGTCGTGGATGCTAGTAGTCTCTTTCTGGATGAAACTTTCCTTGCAATGAAAGTACCTACCCAGCAGATCCTTGAGTTGAGTTTACAAGAACTCAACATATACGCTGAGTGATTTGGTGGGTTATAAGAATGTATTTAGTTGACTATAGTTTACTTTCTATGGAAACGTAAACTTTTTCCATAAATATCATTACCGGGCACATTTTATATATTTAATAGTAATCACACATGCCATTTATTAAGTGTTCATTATGTGCCAAGTGGGCTTATATTGAGTCATTATTCAAGTATAAAGGTACATTATCTCAATTCTCAAAACACCCCAGGGGATACGTTTGCAGTAAGGCAGAGTGGTTAAGAACAAGACCTTGCATTCAGAAAAACCCGAGTTTCAGTTTGAGCTCTGCCACCTGCTAGCAGTGTATCCTTGAACAAGACACTTAATCTTTCTGTTACATTACCTATAAAATGAAATGTGTAACAATAGCCATTCCACTGGATTATTATGAAGACTAAAAGACATAATCCATGTAAAGTGTTTACTGTATGCCTCGTGCATAGCAAGCCCTTACTGTATTAAAAATCAACCATGATTCTTCCCACTTAAACCTAGATGTTTAATTCTAAAATCAGTGCTCTTAACCCACTCTTCCACACCATTTGTTTATGAGGCTGACAAATGGCCTTGTTTGGTGTCCTTCACACTGGAATCCTATAGTTCTAGGCTGGCGTGCTGACTGGTTCACCAAAGGATCCCAGCATTTCTTCAGCTTGTCAAGGAGGGTCCTCATTCTTGCGATCTTACTTCTGACTAAATGTATATATTGGAATACAGTGGGAAAATGCCTTTTTATTATTTCTCCTTAAAGGCAATAGCAGCAAAAAGTCCACGCCGCCACCTTGGGGTGCTAGCAACTGGAGAGGCAGTAAAGTCAGACTGTAGAACCAGACTGGCCTCAAAATGCCAGCTCTTTGGGCAAGTTAATCATCTGTGCTTCAATGTTTCATCTGTAAAATTTTGACAATACCAATCTCATAGGGTTTTTACAGGAGCATTTGTAAAAGTAATCAGAACAATTCCTGATATACTATAAGCACTATATTGTTGTTGTTAGTAGATATATAAATAAAATCTATCTCTCTCATGAGTTCTTTGATCCTTTAACTTTCTAAGCAAGAAGGTATGAAAAATGATAGTAATTGAATAGAACAAATTAGGGGTTCCAATTTTTGTAAGCTAACTCACATAACACCCATTCATAAATATTCACACAACTGAAACAAAAGTTTCATGAAACAGTACTTACTCCACGACTCTGATATTTTCTGGGTCTGACTGTAGAGGCAGGGGTGGACTGAACCAGGGCTTTGCACTGAGATACATCCCGAGGGCTCGACCAGGACATCCCGAGGACTGAACCACAGCGGCAGCCCCCGGACCTCCTTTCTGACACAGGATCTTGCTACGTCACTAATCTTCCCAAAGTGAGCTCAAGCTTGAGATCCCCCTACTTCGGCCTCCCAGAGCAATGGGAATACCACCATACTCAGCTATTTTCTATTCTTTAAAATGCTGCTTGTTGGGCTGGGGATTTAGTTGAGTGGTTCTACTGCCTGCCTTGCAAGTGCAAGGTCCCGAGTTCAATCCCCGGTACAAAAAAAGAAAAAGAAAAAAGCAAAGTCATTAAAATGTTGCTCGTGGCTCACTAATTTGCTTTTATGATTTACTCAAAGGTCTTGACCTGCAGATTGAGAAGCTCTGGAATAGGCTGCATGGCCACAAAAGACAGACCTAGAAGACAGGCTTTGAACCACTCAGCTCCCTCTTTACAGTTATTACTAAATCAGAAAGGGCGTTAAGTTTCAGTTCTTGCTGGAAAAGAAACTGCACATTCTGGTTCCTTCCCGTTCCCTCCACAGTTCATGTGAGCACTAGAAATTCAGAGGGCACCAAGGAACCAGCAGGAGCTTCCTGTGTGCAGCCCACACCACTGTTGCCCAACCCTGGGCACGGCCATCTGCACCAGGGAGCCTTCTGGGGCCCATTCTCCGAGTTTCGCCTTCCCAATTTTGACAGCCAGCAACTACAGTCACCCACTGTACCCCTGGAGCAAGAAGCTGCTGATCTAACACAAAAAGTGATACTGGACCAGGGATTTAGCTCAGTGGCACGGCACCTGCCTGGGAAGCACAAGGTCCCGAATTCGATTCCTGGTACGGGGTGGGGGGGTAATGTCATTATATGTTTAGTAAACGGATATTAAGCAAACTAGATGAAATTTATTAGTGGCTATTCTTTTAAAGTATCCTTATATGTTAGAGAGAAATACTGAAATATCTGCAGATGAGTAACGTCTGGTATTTGCTTCAAAACTAATAAAGGAGAGTGGGAGTGGGTGGGTGATGGAGCTGATGATTACTGAAACAGCAGTGAGTATGCAAGCGTCCATAACAGTATTCTCTCTACTTCCGTGTACATTTGACATTTTTCATAATGCAGTTTTTAAAAATCTAATTAATGGCATGTAAAAAGGTTTAAGAGACAGTAAATGCAAAGAAAAGTTAAAAAACAGAAAAGATACCCAAGAAACATAAATCTGTGAGTACAAAAGGCCCACCATACACCAAGAAATGTACACAGAGCAATCAATAATATCAAGGCATAGGATGTTTTAAGTTTTTGACTTTCAAAAATCAAGAGAGAGGGCCAGAGATTTAGCTCAGTGGCACCGTGCCTGCCTTGTAAGCACAAGGCCCTGAGTTCAATTCCCAGTATCAGAGAAAAGAAAAAAAAAGAATCAAAAGCAACTTTTAGAGTGAAATAAAGGAGGAAACCAAGTTGACCTCAGACTTCTCCATAGCAACATTCAAGGCCCAAAGATAACGGAACCATATCTTTAAAAATTCTGAGGGAGAGCAACTGTGGCCCAAGAACACGAGGGCAAGCTGAGTCACCGCTCGAGTGTAAAAAAGACTCAACATTCACCAACTTGAAAGATCTCAGCCCATAAAACACCTATGAGTCCCCCTTGAGAAACTAAGCCTGCACCATGAGGGTCACTCAAAATGAAGCCAGAGGAACAGCAAAGCTGTTCCGTGACAAAGGGACAGGCGGTGGGAGGTAGCTCTCTGACCAAAACCTGGGGGATGCAGATGTTAGAGACCCTGCCAAGGGCGGAAGAGAGATAGCTCTACACACAGGGGCCTGGGCAGGAGAGGTGTGAGGAAGTGCAGAGATATGAGCCACCAATCCTTCAGGCGAGGACTCAGCCAATCATCTAGCATGAAGAGAGAGCTAACAGTATTAACAGCACCTCCAACCTCCCAATGGTTTTCGTAACTGTATCTTACAGAGAATTTCAGGAACGATTATCTTTAGTGAAGAAACATTATCTGAAGTTCAATGGCTTCGCTTTCACTTTACTTTCCTTCTCAGTAAAATGAAATCTGATTATTTCTATTTTTAAAGCACATATGGTATAATGTCATTTTTATAAAACTGTCTTGCTCCCACCAGCCACGCTTCTGTTTCTGTGTACCAAGCCCTAGCCCTGGTAGAGAAAATCAGTGCGCCCCATCTCCAAAGCCAAGGCCTTCCCTTTGCCGGCCTCCTGCACGTCACGTTTCCTATCCGGCTCATTCTCCACCTGCAAGCCAGAACCTACCACTTCTTACTCACTCAAGCCCTTTGCTCCTAAGATTATACATTCTTGTTTTCTGAATCACCATTTTTCCCTCTCTACTGGATCATTCTCGTAAGCAAACAAATATGCCATGTTTTCTCGATTATTAAAACAAAAACAAACAAAACTATTTCCCTTGACCTCCCCCTTTCTTCCCAGCCAGCTACCCTTTTATCTTGGGTTCTCTCCGTAAGACTCAAACAGCTGTCCATACTTCTTGCCTCCACTTTCTCTCTCAGCCCATTCTACCCAGGTTCTGACGCTATCGCTCTGGTGGGTGGATAAAGACTTCCACACTGCCGAACACGGCTGATTCTCAGGACTCCACTCACACAGCCAACACTACAGCAGGCCAGGCCTGGGGACACCAGGCTCCCCTGACCTACCTCAGACACAAATTCTGCCTCTGCTGCTCCTTCCTCCTCCTCAAACTCTAAATGCCTTTCCATCACTACTGCTTCCTAGCAGGTCTCATTCAGTTCTGTGCCTGCAGATGCCCACACTTACATTCACAGCCTAGACCTCTCTCTGGACTCCAGCCTCCGAAACTAGTTTACCATTTCCTTTTAGGTCTCTACCTGGTACCTAGAACATACACCCAAATCAGAACGGACACCCACTCCATCCCCTGCTATATTCCTTATCCCAGTGACAGCCCCAGTGTTCACCGGCCAGGCCCAAAACCCTCAGAGTTATTACTGAGTCTTCTCCTTCAAACCCCAATTCAATTTAGGAGCAAATCCTGTCAGCTCTACTTGGAAAATACCAAAGTATCCAGAGTCCCATTTCTCCTTAGCCCCTCCACCATTCCTACTTACTACAACTCAGCATCTCTTTGTTCAGAATCCCTGCGCCGCTGCCTCTAACTGTGCCCTTGCTTTCCTGCAGTGTTCTCAGCAGTGCAGTCTTGCTCATCACGATGAAGGCTCTGCACCGGAGAAAAGCTGAGGGCTTTCTAAAGCCTTATATGGCCCAGACCCTGTTCCGGGAGCTCTGCCTCATTCACAGGCCCCAGGCACACCGGCCTCTGGTCACAGAACAGAGCAAGCATACTTCCACCCTGCGGCCTTTACCTGTGCTTCCCTAGCTGGCAGCGCGCTTCCCCATCTTTACAGGAGTGGCCCCCACTTACCTACCACTCAGCTCTCTGCTCACCTCCAAGCAGCCTTCTCGGCCACTCCATCTGAGGGAGCCCCCGGTGCTCTCTACGACTTTACCCCATTTCACTTTTCTTCACTGTGCTTATAAATCTACGTAAGCATTTGTTTATCTTCTTCCACTAGGGCATCAATTCATGATGGCGGGGACTCTGCTTTGTCCCTTGCTGATCTGGCTCCCTGATGCCTTAGTGCCTAACACAGAGCAAGCACTCTGTGACAGAGTGAATGAAGAAATGAAGAGCTGTTTTGGGAGATGGGATTTGGAATAATTTATTACTATTTTTTTTAACTTTTCAGTTTTCTTTGGGGTTTTTTGTTTTTGTTTTTTTGGTACCAGGGATCAAACTCGGGTCCTTGCGCTTGCGAGGCAGGCGACGGAACCACTGAGCTAAATCTCCGGCCCTTCTTTGGGTTTTAAAATCATAAATATTTACCTTTTTATCCCCCTCTTCCAAAAGAGCAATTTCTTTAAAATTTAAAAAGCAAACCCAAAGAAAAATCAAAAGAGATATATTACCTAGTCAGCTCTGCCATCGTTTAGCAAGTCCCCCCTCCACATTATTTATGATAGCCAAAAAAGATTCACAATACAATCCCCATGGGGCATTTTAAATAATTAATGAAGGCTTTTTAGGAGGAAACTTTACGGGAACAAAAGTTTCAATTGCCCAGGGCTGGCCAAAGACTGAACACAGGCTCCCAGTATGAAGGAAATTTTTTCCTAAAGTTGACTCTCCTCTGTAATAGTTTCAGTATTGCTGTCATAATCCAAATGCCAGAATCCTGCAAACAAAAAAGTGCAATTTTTTTTTTTGGTACCGGGGATTGAACTCGGGTCCTTGTGCTTGCGCAGCAGGCGTCGAAACCATTGAGCTAAATCTCCGGCCCAGTGCAATTTTTAAAAGTATGACTATCAAGGTCACAGGGGCCAGTGAGAAGATGAAAAAAATGCCCTGTGAGCCCCAGTGACACACTCGCCTCCAGGAAAAGATCCCTGCCTTTCCTTCCAACTAACCCAGAGCAACATGTCAGCCAGCACAAGGCACGAGGCTTCCCTACCTGCAGGCAGCCCTGGGGAAAGTGTCCAGTGCAGAAAGTATTTCTTGAGTCACCAGTGCCATGGGCCCAGGGGAAACACAAGGTAAGCACAGCTAGGACTACAAAGCTAGGTCACCGAGGTTCTAGTCCCTCCCCTCCCTGTCTTGGGTAGCACCTATATCCCCTTCTCTTCTCATGGTGAGGAAGGAATGGCAATCACTTGTTCACTCTGTAAATATGGACTGGTAATCCTAGATTATGCAACCCTGGGACTCAACATCTAGTCCCCTAACATTTACATCTAAGTTTTCTAAGGCTGCTGACCAAGCAGCAGACTGACCCGCCAGGAGTTCACAGGTCAGCCAGGGTCTAATGGCACCTGCTTCATTTCTTTTTAGAAGACCAACAACCCTATGTTTTCCCAATTCTCAACTGTGACTGTAAAGTCACACTTAGCACCTCTACAGATCAAGTGACTGCATAATGCCAAGGCAGGATGAGCTAATCATTAACCAGATCAGGCTATGTTTTTAAAAATTGTGATTCAATAAAATACAACATAAACTTACTGGTTGAAGTGTACTGCTCAGTGTGGCATTAGGTATGTTCACACAGTTGTGTGAGCAACGCCTCCCTCCATCTCCAGAACGCTTCTGTTTTCCCTAACTGAAGTCTGTATCCGTTCCACCTAAGTCTGCGTCCTCCCCTCCCGGGTCCTTGGCCACTACCACTTAGGCCAATGCAGTTCTGACCATTCCACAGTTTTTCAGTGTTTTAATTCTTTGTCATACATCATAAAACACATAGTCATAGTGGACAATGAGCGGACAAGGTGTATAAGAAAACTGATGATGAGATCCAGCTGTCAATTAGAAGCATAACAACGGTATCGAGTCATTTGGCCCTCATCCAGCCGATCTTCACCAGCTGACTATGTAGCGTTACACTTTAAGACTCAGTGTTAAAAACACAGGACACACAGAGAACCACGTCCAAATTGGTTTTGTAACAGAAGGGATTCCACACCTACAACACGCGACTCTCTTATGGGCAGTAGTTGAGACCTTGTCTCCCCATGTAGAAACAAAATTTAGAAACTGTCCCATGTGGTGGCACACACCTGTGATCTCAGCACTCAGGCTGAAGTGAGAGGATTGAAAGTTTGAGACCAGCCCAGGCAACTTAGTGACTTAGCAAGACCCTGTCTTAAAATTAAAAATTAGCAAACAAACAGCTGGGGATGTAGCTCAGTGTGAAGGTCCTGTGTTCAATGCCTAGAACCAGGAAAAAAATTCTATATGAGGGCTGGGGGTGTAGCTCAGTGTTAGAACTCAGTATGTGTGAGGCGCTGTGTTCAATCCCCAGCACTTCCCCGAAAAGAATTATATGTTAGAAAGTCATTGTTTCAGTGTGAAATGAAAAAACTCCAAGTATTGGGTCAGGAAAGCAGATTTCTCTGATATTTAAAAACTATGTCAGGTGCTAAGCATGGTAGTAGACGCCTGTAACCCCAGCCCCTGAGAGGCTGAGGCAGAAGGGTCACCACATGTTCAAGGCCAGCTTGGGCTACATGATGACACTCTGTCTTAAAAACCCAAAATAAAACCCCAAAATACCAAAAAAAGAGTAAATAATTAAATTTCTAACTACATTTAAAATATATATTTGTTCTCAAACTAAGTATGATATTTTATTTAAGATTTTTAATAAATCAATTTATTATTGTATAATTTATTTAAATACTGCAAATCACTTGTTAAGTGGAAGAAATTATATATAATAGCAGTTATTAAATTTTAAAGTCCACAGTAAAATAAGCTGTACAATATTTTAATAATGTTGATATAAAAGAAAATGTCTGCCTAAATTCACTTCGGTACCACAGTTTATAAAAGTGACAACGCTGTTTTTTTTAATTCCAGAAGGGGAATCACAAAAGTATATTACTCTGAAAAGAGTTCATAAATTTTAAAATACCAGGAAATGCCAGTCTAATAAAAAATCTTTTTTAATTTTAACCAGCTTCCGGGGCCTGCCTTCCAAAGGAATCCAGTCTTCCAGAGGAGACAGACTAGACTGCAAGGAAGGATGGCAAAGCGATGCACCCATGGGTCAGGAGAAAGACAGATGCTGAGGGACACACAGTAAACACACACCTGATTAATCCAGGACTCAGGAAGGGGCTCCCAGAGGGGCTGGACGCCAAGGATTGGAGTTAGCCAGAGGAGGGCGGGGAAAATGCTCTGGCCCAGAGGCAACAGCATGTTCAAAGGCCCAGAGGCAAAAAACAGGAAGCCAGATGCAAGAAACTGAAATCATGAAAGAAATGAAATTCAGACTAGCTGGAACGCAAGATTAAAGCAGGGGAGAAACAAAGATAAGACAAGATGAGAGAGGTTGGGGTCAAACCCTAGGGAGTACCACAATCTACAGAAGTATGGAATTATTCCTATGAGTAATGACAAGTTATAAATGTGGACACTGGGAGAAACTGAGCAAGCAAGCTATGTTTCCCGAGATGTAATTGCTCTTCTGCAACAGACAGCCAAAGTAGAAGGGAAATTGGAGACTTTTTTTTTTTCAGAGGATTCAAGGTTTCCAAGAATCTTCCTATGATAACTCCCTCAACCTGTATCTTCCAAATAAAGTAAAATCGCCAGGGATTTGGCTCAGTGGTTCCTCTGCCTGCCTCACAAGCACAAGGTCCCGAATTCGATCCCCAGGGCACCCAAAAAAAAAAAAAAAAGAAAAAAAGAGCAGAAGCCAAATAAAGGAAAATGCTGACCCCCCCCCCCAAAAGAAAACAGCCTGGTGATCCAAGGTTAGCAAGAAAATCACCACATGCTCTGATCTGGTAAGTAGATTGGTCCCATGGGTTAGATACTAGAGGCAATGCAGGAAAACTGCATGGATGAGTCAGAATTTTGGAGCCTCTAGGTTTCATTTTTCTCACTGACAATCTGGGGTAAGTCCTTCTCCCCTGCTTGTCTACCTCAACCTCATGCCTCAGCAATGTGACTGGGAAGAACTTTACCAGCTGCTTTTACTCAACCCACCAGAGAAAGGCAACAGTGAGGAAGAAAATTCTTCATAATGTACAGTGTGTCTGAAGTTATACAGTTGTCTGATCACTTCACACCTCAGAAAACAACTCCCAACTGTTCAGATCCATAGATGGACATATTCAGAGTGTGCTTAAGACAGGAACAAAATTAGGAGCCAAGTCAGCTAAGAATAAAAAAGACACTGAACTCAATAAAATGAAAACCAAATGAAAGACACTGAAACTTAACTCTTGATTCAATCTGGCTCTAGAGTCCTGGATCAGTTAGTCCAAATGCAGCTGACAAGAAGCGAGCCAGCCTGGTGTCCCAGGACCCACTTTCTAGACCCTCAACAGAGACATGGCTTCTGCTGATATCACTGTCACAGAATTAGTCATGATTTTACATGTCCCCGAAAGTTACTACTGATTTTAAAGATCAGTGGGAAAGTAAAAATAAAGTACTCGGGGTTCCACTAGAGAAAATGGCTCAAGTGCCTATTATGATGTCAGTGTTTTTAAGGACATTATAGAAAATTGTTTTAAATTATTTTATGTCTCCAGACTTTCTGGGAAGAGATTATGTCAAAACTCATTTTTAAAAAAATAAATGTAAACATTACAATACATTTAGAGTAAAGGACACAAAGGAACACAGTGGCTTGACTGGATGAACATAATTCCCTTAGAAATTTAGTTTTCTTGGGCCAGGGATTTAGCTCAGTGGTTTCGCCGCCTGCTGCGCAAGCGCAAGGACCCGAGTTCAAGCCCTGGTACCAAAAAAAAAGAAATTTAGTTTTCTTTTCCAATTGAGTGGCCTACTCCTACTTTTACAAAGGAAATCTTTAATCTAGCTCTTTATTATTAAATGACACTTTTCTCAAAATGTAAGGCTTAAAGCACAGTTCCTTTAGTTCATAAGCGCCATACCACAGCACTTACACACACTCTCCATTATGACACTCGGCACAATGTACAGTAATTAGCAATTCACATCTGTCTTCCCTGCCAGGCAAGGAGGGCCACAAGCCCAAGACCATGTCTCATTCACTGCTACATCCCCAGCACCTAGCACAGAGCTGGCATACAAGCTGCACTGCAATTAATGGAAATGAGTTGTGTTTTCCCTGTCTTCAGCAGTGAATCTCTGGCAGAGTCCAACAAAGTCCCAGCGTTAACTGCAGACCCTGGGAGACTAGCCTCGCGGTGAAGATCTCAGCCTAACTGCCTCTTTCTCCACTCTCCTTCCCCTCCCCTCTCCACCTCCAGAGGGGGTTCCCACTGGAAACTGCACAAGGTTCTGGGTCAGTATCTCCCACCTTCAAAGAAGAGCAGCAAACCCAATCCAGCTTGTTTTTCTAACTAAAACCTGTCACTCAAACTTCTTTTATCTCGCCAACACATTACCTTTTGAGGCACTCACTTCTCTTCTATCCGCATCAGTCCCCAAATAAGCAAATACAACTTTTAGACAGACTGAGACAGTATTCGAACTCTGTCTGATCACAACCAATAATGAGCCACATGTGTTATACTGTGGCAAATTATTCACACAAGCGTGAAGACACACTCACACACACATATACACTCTCACACTCATCCCTAATGAAAGATTTAGTAGGGCCAGGGATTTAGCTCAGTGGTTCGGCCGCCTGCCTCGCAAGCGCAAGGTCCCGAGTTTGATCCCCAGTACCAAAAAACCCCCCAAAAAACAAAAACCAACAACAAAAAAAGATTTGGTACAGCAACATTTACCCCCCTACATTATATTCACTTTGATATATTCTAACCTTTTTATCCTTTTCCATTTAAATTTTCAAAGTACACATATACTCACCCCTAGAAAAAAATCTGAAGCAACAATATTTACCCTTTCTACATCCCATTCATTTTGATATCTTCTATTCTTTTAATATCCTATTCCATTTACACTTTCAAAGAAAGTGGGGAGTCGTCGGCTTCACAGACTGCTCTGCAACGGAATCCCACTGTGAAGGTGGAAAACAACTGCTCTACAGACAGGGCTCTGGTCAGTGTTTCAAACTCCTTTTGGAGACTTTAGTAACGCAACTGCTCTTCAAAACAAACAGAAAATGATGTACACGCAATGGAATTCTCATCTGGAATAAACCACTCTACATCCCCCCCATTGTGGACCTGGGCATACACATAGACCGGATCCAGATATGCCCACTATAGAACCGGGCCAGGAGAATGCCGGCCCGGGAAAGGGACACTCCCGCACTCCCGCTGCACCTCCTGGGTGCGAAGGAAGAGGGTGGATGCAGTCTGCCCAATTCTTCCTGGAGTGGAGTTCAAAGTACTTCCATTTCCTGACTCCATGTAATGAGATGGTGTCAGAACGTTCATTTCCAGAATTAGAAAGTATCAAGTAGGTGGTATAAAAAGCGTTTCAGAATGATTTCTGGGATAACAGATCAATGGTGGGAAATGCCTTCAGAAATTGACTAAAATGGTGCCAAGTAAGCCCCAAATCACAACTATTTGGTATCCTTAAAGCAGAACAAGGAGAGAGCCTGTCAAGAGTAACTGTGGCTGGGCACAGTGACACACGCTTGCAGTCCCAGTTACTCAGAAGGCTGAGGCAACTTGGTGAGACTACTGCAAAAGGGGTAGGGGTGCTGGGGGTACAGCTCAATGGTAGATAACCCTAAGTTCGATCCCTAGCTGTAACAAATTTTTTAAGCTCCATAATCTTCCTGTTTGCGGGGGGGATCTCACCAACTTACTAGGTCTCACACAGAGCAGGTTCTACTTGTCTAGTGAGCCTCTGGTGCAAATTCCTCATTATCCTCCATGAGAATCAATCCCCCCACACATCAATTCTTGAGGAGACACTCATGGAGTTCAGAAGATAGTAGAGATGGGAAACTAAGATCTGATAGTACCTACTTATACACACTTATAAAACAAAAGTCAACGACCTAACATGGCATGAAACGGTCAGGTACCTACCACCTCTGTCCTGTACAGACCCTTACGCCAATTCTCTGACTTCAACTCCTAACACGGTTGCTCACCCTACCAGACCACTCTGCATTAGCCACAGATGCCTTCCTGCTCTTCCTCAAACACACCAAGCATACTTGAGCCTCAGGGTTCAAGCACAGGGCCTTCCTCACAGGCTGCTTCCTCTTCCTGGAATGCTCTCCTCCCAATATCCACACAGATATCAATATCACTAACCCCTTTCAAATCTTTGTACATGTGACCTAAACCATGGCATCTAAAAGCTCCCCACCCCTCATTTAAAAATATATCCAGTGCTGGGTATCTTCCCCAAAGAATTAAAATAATCATACCACAACGATATATGTGCTCCCATGTTTATAGCGGCACAGTTTGTAATAGCTAAAGGTTGGAAACAGCCCAAGTGCCCATCAACTGGAAACTGGATAAAGAAGATGTGGGGTTTTTAAAAATAAAATGGAGTACTACTCAGCCATAAAGAATGAGAAACTAGAGACATTTATAGCTAAATGGATGCATACTGAGCCCATTCTCTTCAGTGAAATAAATAGGACATACATGTGTAAATACCAAATAGTTTCTCTGGTGTGAGAAACTGAAAGTGTAAATAAGGATTAAAATGATTAAAATGAATAATTGATAATTTGAAATAGGAAAAGGTCCAAAGGGGTAGGGGTGATGGGAGGGGAAGGGGAAAGGGAAGAAGGGAAAGGAAAAATTACAAGAAAAGAAAAAAAGATGGAAACAAAGTCTATGTAAATAGGGAAGGGCGCACAGGTATTGGGGAAAAAATAAGAACCAAGATACATCATGTACAAGTACAAGCACCCAGTGATAAATGTAAACGTATGGTATACCTAAAATGTACCAATAAAAGAATTAAAAAATAAAAATACATCCAGCATTCCATATCTCCCTACTTTACTCATTAACTTCAAAATACTATCAATCCACACATTCATATTTAGTTTGTCTACCTCTTCCTCCTTCACTGAAATGTTAACTCGCTGAGAGCTTTATCAATTGAAATAAACAAAGATCCTAGTGTTTTGTCTGATGTATGATAAATGCTCAGTAAATATTTGTTGATGAACAGATGAGTGAATGAATAAATGAATGACTAAGTCTACAGCATAAAGTATAAAAATATCTTTTCACCTACCTGGTAATTACTAAAAAAAAAACCAGGGCCTTCCATTCACAGATGGAGATCAATGACTGAAATGCAAACGTTCATTTACACTGAAGTCTAACGGTCAATCAATCAAGCGACATTAATGATATCAGATCCTCTTCTGTCTGGAGGACACAGAGTTATCTGCAGGGTTAGACTGGCATCCACCACAAACAAGAAGACAGGGGCAAAAGCAAGAGAGATCTGTCCACAAAAACCTAGAAACTTTAAAAAGTTTACACTTATCTATAAGCTATTTCTAGTTACTTTTACCTATGCAGAAAGAAATACAAGTTTTAGCAAGACATTGTGGTCAAGTCTCTGAATGCCATCAAGACTGCCTTACGAGGAAATATGTTTGCATCTATTTATTACAGACTTTCCTACAGAGCAATATGACTCTAAAACATGAAGAAAGCTAATTTCTCCTCCTCCTTCTGAAGCTGAATTTATACAACAGATGTTCTGCAAAGCACCAAGATTTGGGGTGTGTCTATTGGCCCACAAAAGTGGTACATGAACGTTTTGGATGGGGTGGCCTACAACCTTGGATTTCCAATCCTAAAACCTTCAAAGGACCAGGCAGCAAATACCCAACTGCTGTACACTAACAAGTCAAGGGTATGAGCCTGCTTCCCTGTGGGAAGGCAGCACCCTAAAAATGAGAGAAGGAGAGTTCAAAGAAGATTGTGCATCCATTTTCTTCTCAGCCTCCCTGAGGAGCTGGTGCCCTGCAGGGAGTTAGATTTATTTCTCACCAGCAAGCACAGTCCCCAGCCTGAGGAAAGGCCTAGAAAGGATTTCAGGCCACAAGGGGGCAATTTCAGAAGGATGAGGCCGTACAATAATTAAAGAGGGAACAGGTTAATCTGGAGCTAGTTATAATCCATATGTCCTGAGCGGC